>NC_045430.1:166661105-166964136 GCF_902635505.1 Sarcophilus harrisii
ATGTTTATGTGCTTCTAAGTTGATCAAATATGGAGCCCCATCTTCTCTTCTGAGAACTAAAATGGTTATTAGAGAAAATTATTCAAAATATTGATTTGCCTTCTACATTCATTTCTGTTGATAAATGTACAGATAAATATTTCTATAGGAATTGAGGCAAGGTTGGTGAATACAGAGAATCTTCTACCTGGTAGGTGGGAAATAGAGTGGCTGTGTAGGATCTTCTATACTCACATTCCAAAGGTCAGAATAAGTCAATAAGGAATAATTATCCTTCACCTTCAACTAAGTAGCCAAACTTTTACAGAAAATTGGCTACATGTAACTCTTTCTTACCTAGATTCAAATCTTTCTTGATGGCAAATGGGGGATGATGTTAAGTGCCTGAATTCACTGCAGATAAAGAGAAAAGTTTTTCAAGGAACACTTTATATCAATTTTGAAAACTATATTAATTTTTCTTTAGTTCTCCTTAACTTCCTTGTTCTCTGCCCAGATAATATCTTTATGTACAAGTCTAATGGGAATAAATTAAATTGTGTTTCCAGCTCTTGCTGTGTCTTACAGAGTCCAAGATAAGGACACAGAACTATCCTGTCCATTATACATTTGAAAGAGCTTATTGTAAATCCCTTCCTATACACAGAAAAGAGACTCAAATAAATTGTTACATTTTGTTTATACTATTTTTTTTTATGGAGCTGATGTCACTTTTGCCCCACTTTTTCTATTTTTACTGTGTCTCAGACAACCAGAATTATATGATTACAACAATCACAACCTCTGTGTTTACAATTGCCAATGACAAAAATGTTCTGGGCCTTCCTCATTGTGGCAATATTATCATTTTTCAAGTCCCTCCACAGGTTTCCCCATTCTTCTCTGATGCCAGCCTAAAGTATGTTTTCTGTTCACTATTAAATCTCACAAATTTGTCCCTGATCTTCTGCTCTCTCCCATACATATATTATGTAAGTGTCCTCTTATTAGGCATCATTATAACTATTTTTATTCCTATGCCTACCCTTTTTGTTTTTCTCTACTTTTCACGTCTGCCACCATTTGTTCTTTTTTCTTCAATTTTGTTTTTGATTTTTACTATTTTAACACTTTATTAACAGTAATATTATTGTGTAAAAATAGAATGAACTAACTAATATTTAATTGTATTGTTCATACTCTTCATTTTTTTTGACTTCATAGCATTCTCTTCTTCCTTTACATCTTCCCATATATGGCACATTCATATCTCCTTTCTTTTCCATATGTATAATTGTTTTAATTAAATTTACTTGCATCATCTAGTACATATCAATGAAATAGCTTCACATAGCTGGAACTAGCCAATTATCTACTCTATCTTTGTAACTAGCAAAATGTCATATATATTATTTTGATCAGTAATACATGTGCATCTTCCTTATTTTAGATTTCACAGGAAAGCTATTTTTCATTGCCTGTAATGACGTTTACACATTCAAACAAGTTTTTGGAAAATATATTCAGAAAAAAAAGTGATTTTTAATTATCTCTCAAGGCAATAATTTGTTTATATATCCCATCTATACATCCTCAATTCTGTATTAATTGTTTCAATTCATGAAATTCAATTGATTTTCAATGGTAGTTTAAGAAATTAAAATATGCTAGGTAGGGAGGAGGAGCCCCTGTGGCAAAGTAAAGGCTGAAACTTGCCCAACCTCTCCCCCAAACCACTCCAAATTCCTTTAAATAATGATTCTAATCAAATTTTAGAGCATCAGAATATCCCAAAAGACAGAGTAGAATATTTTCCAGCTGAAGGCAACTTAGAAGGCCACCAGAAAAGTCCTGTGACACCAGGGTGGGAGTCTAGCATGTAGTCCTGGTACAAGCTACAGAAATACAGGCCTGGACCTGGCCCTAGGTTGACCTCTGAATCAGTGGTAATGCTGGTGGTGTCCAGATCTCTCAGCCCAGAGATGCCAACAACAACTTGGAAGATCAGCAGAAAATGTCTGCAGAACCAGGATAGAAAACCAGCATGCAATCCCAGCACAGGCTGCACCAGCACAACTCTGGCCCCAGGATCTTTCCCAGCCAGCACATGACAATGAGGCAATTCCTCTGACTCAGGAGCAGTACTGGAGGCTTCTGGGTCTCTTAGGAAAGCTCACTAGGGATCAGTAGAGAGGGTCTGTGACAACTGAGTGGGAGACTAATATGCAATTTCCATGAAGGAAGCATCAAAACAGTCCCAGACCCAATTCTGGTCCTAAGGTCATTAAGGCAAGACTTCTGGATTTATCCCCTTTGCAGCTCTTCCATAGCCTGAGACCAATTCTTAGTTTACTCGGAATCTTTGGATATAGGCTCTTTGTCTCTGTGATTATCTTCTGAGTTTGTGTTTTGTTCTTCTTTGTCACCATTATAGCTTTTAATCTTGAAGAACTTTTGTTGTCTGCTCATTTTAATAGCTAAATTCTTTATTTTTAACTCTGTTAAAGTAGGACTCTGTTTTCAGGGTGGAGGGATTTTTAAAATTAGGTGAGAGAGATAGGGGAAGAATTAAGAAAAGAAATGAGAGTAGTACAAAAGGAAAATCAAAATGCTAATGAGAAGAATGCCTAAAAAGCAAAATTGGCCAATTGGGAAAGAAGGTACAAAAACTCATTGAGGAATATAGTTCCTTAAAAATTAAAATTGAGGAAATGGAACCTTTGCCTTTGTGAGAAATCAAGATATAGGAAAGGAAATCAAAAAGAATTGGAAAAATAGGGGAAAATTGTGAAATATCTTATTGGAAAAACAACTAACCTGGAAAATATATCCAGGAGTGTAAAGGGCTGAAACTCTTAAAAGGTGTGCTTGAATCAGACAACAGAGCACTTAAGACTTATTACCTATTGGACAATGATTCTATTAGCATATGTTTGGAAAAATGTCTCTTCTCACTGTTCCCATGCTGGCTAGATGTTTGGTATATATAGATAATCATAGGAAGGATTAGAGGGTAGTGTGAGAAGAGCCTGACTCCTTAAAAATAGATTTAGAGTAAGAGAAAAAGATAATAACTCCTTACAAAATAGATTTTAAGAAATGGGAAAAAATAATTAAGTGAAAAACAAATTTGTGAAAGGAGGAAAAGTCCATTGAACAAAGTAAATTCATCAGGATGAGGAGGAGAAAGGTTGATGGCAAGTCTGTGGCAGTCTGTCTATCTCCTTCACATCTCCCCCTAAAGACCAAGAACTTTTATTATCCTAACTTTGCCTGTTCTTGTGGCCTCCAGGAAGCTAGCCTGGATTTTAGACAAGAGAGATAATTAAAAATTACTGGTCTACTTGAAAATCATGAGGGGGCATGTAGAGTAGACAAATCTTTGTCTGTGCTCTCCCTGGTTTCCTTCAAATTAATACCAGCTCAAACCTGTGAACTGTGTTTGGAATGACAGAACTCACAAATATTTGAACTGTAACAAATTTCCAGCAAAAGACATTTTGGAAGTACTTCAGGCTTAGGACGGTGTGGCATCTGTGCACCTGAGAAATCTCCCAAGAGACTCTTACCAAAAATACATCTGTGTTGGTGACTCTGTCTTTGTACAGAAGCCAGTGGATCAGCAGACTAGCTGTGACACATCCAACTACAAAAGGCAAATAGTGAGACCCTGAAGCTCAGAATAACTTGGGTTTTAGCCATGCCCACCCAGCACAGGATGGAAGTCAGCAGCACTAGCCACAGGTTAGGGGTAAAGGTGCTGTCACCTGTAGAAGAAGCTTGGGATAATTTCCCCTTGGCAAATTATTTCCAGATAAAGCCCCAAAGGGTGATATGAGTTGGTATACATCTAGCAAGTATTCCTTGGAAGAATTCAAAAAAATATATCTTAAAAGAGAGTTAAAAGAAAAAGGGGGTGGGGAATAAGAACTTTGTGGAAGAGTTTGGGGAAAAAAAAACACAGAAATTATCTCAAGAAGACTCCTTAAAAATAGATTTAGAGTAAGAGAAAAAGACAATAATACAAAATAGATTTTAAGAAATGGGAAAAAAAATTCAGTGAAAAACAAATTTGTGAAAGGGGGAAAAATCCATTGAACAAAATAACTCATTTAAAAGTTCAACTGGCCAAAAGCAAAATATATATGTATGTATGTATATATATATATATATATATATATATATATATCAAATTATCCATATCCTTTGATTCAACAGTGTCTCTCCTAGACCTATATCCCAAAGTGCTCATAAAGGAGGGAAAGGGAGCACAATATATATGGAAATACATATAGAAAAATTGTGAGGGATCAGAGCCAAGATGGGGGAGAGCAGACACGACTTTCTGTGACATCCTCTGACCTTTCAAATTGACAGGTGATTAAGCCTCTAAATGGGTTTTAGAGTCAAAGGATCCACAAATATTTGGAGGACAACACATTTCCAGAAGATACCTTGGAAGAACTTCAGATTCAAAAGGTCACTTTAGAATGCTTTCTAGAGCCCCCAATTGGGGTACCAAAATATACTATGTTTTCTAGAATTCCCACTCTGGGGTGCCAAAATACAGTTCTTTGCATGATCTCAGACCAGCCCAAATCCTTGGTCTTAGTGAAGGAATAAAGAAGGCAGGAAACCCATGATGATGGTTAAAGATAAAATCCTTTATTTCAAATCCTCTCAGCCCTTAAATACCTTAAAATTATTATATCATAACACACTAAGCATGTGCCAACTAGAGAACCATTACAATATCACAGCACATTGTGCAAGTGCTAACTATAAGCACCCTGCTATTGATATGTAAATGCCTTTCTTAACTGTAAGTATCCCTTATTTCAAGTAGAACACAGGTGGTCATGCCCTCCTTGACTTCTCAGGAAGGGTGAGAGCCCGTAGGGGAGATGATGAGCCAAACCAGCCATTGTCAGCAGGTTCCTTCTGGGCTGAAGGGTCTTATACCTTACCCAGAGTTCCCCAATAATCTATGGCCTTCTACAAGGCAGGGGGACAGTCTGCCGAGTCTCACAGCACAGAGAAGACTGGGGCAAAGATCTGGGGGGTAAGGAGGGAGTCAGAGCACTGCAGCTTTCATGCACCTGGGAATCTTCTGTGAGCCTCTTAACTACTCTGTCCTGCTTGGAAACAGGTAGTTTGGTAGATTTGCGTAAAAGGCAAATTGTAAACCATTGAGCCCCAGAAGAACATGGGACCTAGAGGTGATTACCCAGCACCAGAAGTCAATCAGCAGAACTGCTCCAGGGCAAACTAAAGCAGTTCCTTTCCTTTAAGAGCAAACCACAAGCCTTAAAAAATAAGAAGAAGGAGAAAAAAAGAACTCTTTCCATAGACAGCTTTTATGGAGAGGGAGAAGAACAGACCTGAAATCCTGATGTTCTTAAAGGCAACTGAACCCCAGATAAAACCTCAAAGGGAGATATGAGCTAGTCCCTATTTCACAAGGCTTTCTTGGAAGATTTCATAAAAGATTTTAAAAGAGTGTTAGAAGAAAAACAGGGAAAAGAAATAAGATTTTTACAAAAAGAGATGGGAAAAGCATGTAATTCCCTACAAAATAGATTTGATGAAATGGAAAAAGCATGTTACTCTTTGCAAAATAGATATGAAAAATATACCAATTCATTGAAAAACAAAATTTGTGAAATGAAAAAAAAAAATGTAATGAACAAAACCATTCAATTAGTCATATACAAAAGGAGTTTAAAAAGGTAACTGAAGAAAATAAAATACACTAAAAATTGGAATTGAACAAATGGAAATAAATGAATTAATAAGACTTCAAGAATCAATCAAACAAAAACAAAAACAATAACAAAAATAGAAGAAAGCAAGAAATACCTCGTAGGAAAAACAACTGACCTGAAAAAATAGATGTAGGATCTGGAGTAGATAAGAAAAATAGATCGAGGAGAAACAATTTAAGGATTATTGGACTTCCTGAAAGCCACATGCAAAAAAGAATCTAGACATTATCTTAGAGTAATTCATAAAGGAAAACTGTCCCTAATGTCTTAGACTCAGAAGGTAAAATATCCTATTGAAAGAATTCACTGATCCCCTCCCGAAAGAGACCCCAAAATTAAAACCCCCAGGTATATTGTGGCTAAATTTCAAACTATAGCACCAAGAGAAAGATATTTCAACCAGTCAGAAAGAAACAATTTAAATATCGAGGAGCTATAATTAAGATTACCAGGACCTAGCAGCATCCATCTTAAAGGATCAAAGGAACTGGAGTCTGAAATTCCAAAAGGAAAAGGAACTTAGATTACAACCATGAATAAGCTATCCAGCTAAAATGAACATTATCTTTCAGGGAAGAAGATGGACATTTAATGACATAGGTGAATTTCATCTATATCTAATGAAAAGACTAGACCTGAACAAAAAATTTAATCTCCAAACACAGAACTCAAGAGAAGCATAAAAAAGTAAAAATGAAATACTCAGATTGTTCATTTGTGAGCCATATACACCCAAAAAGAGTAGAGGGAACTGAATGTGGTTCGCAGCATAGAATTTTCACTTTTTTTTTTTTTTGTAGTTGCTGGCTTTCATTTTATTTTACTGTTTTTTTTATTGGTGTGATTTGATTTTTCTTGTACAGCATAATAATTGTATAAATATTTATTCATATATTAAATTTAACATATTTCTATCATGTTTAACATATATTGGATAACTTACCACTTAGGGGAGAGCATGGGGGAAAGGAAGTAAAATTGGAATACAAGGTTTTGCACAGGTTAATGATGAAGAATTGTCCATGCATATATTTTGGGAAATGTGAAAATATTTTTCTGTAAAAAAATTAAAAAGAGAGAATATCAGACATATTTGGTTTCACAGAGAAACTTGTCTCACCTTATAGGGAAGTGGGAAGGGAAAGGGGAAAAGAAAAGAGAAGGCTAATAGAAGGGAAAGCAGAAATGTTAGGGGAAAAGGTATAAAAAAGGGATACATGTTACAAAAGGGGAGGACTGTTTGAGGGAGGTGGTCATTGAATGCAAAATACTGGGGAGGAGGGAAGGAGGAAAGGAAAGAGAAAAACATAACTTAGGATAAATAAGATAACAGGAAATACAGAATTACTTATTGTAACTGTGAATGTGAATGGGATGAACTGTCCCATAAAACAGAAACAGAGAGAATAGATTAAAAGCAGGAATCCTATAAAATGTTGTTTACAAGAAACACATTCAAAGCAGATTGATACATATAGAGTGAAGATAAAGGGCAGGGTAATCACACTTCCAGCCAAGATGGCCGAGAGGACACACACATCTATTTAAGCTCTGTCTTTTCTCTCAGAATAATTTATTTCATGACAAGCCTTGGAATTAATGCTTGACTGAAAAAAAAAAACACAAATAATTACCAATTGAAGATATCTTTGAAATTCACCATAAAAGGTCTATTTTTGCACTCAGGTGGGGACAGTTAGACCAGGTACGGGCTGAGGATAGCCACAGCACAACAGATAGAGTATAGAGCTGACTGAGAGAGGTGGGGTATGATTTCTGCTGTTTCTGTGGAGAGAGTTTTACCATATTGTTGGCTACTTTGCCCTGGCAGCAAATCAGTAGACAAGAGAGGGGGTAAAGGCTATAATCCCAGATCCTGAGAAACTTGGCCATACGCACACAAAATGACTCAGCACACCCTCAGAATCTTAGAGCACAGACATAGTGCAGCCACTGCTATCCTGCTAGTGCCTCACTGCTGCCCCTGCAGTCTGTAGAGGAAGCTCAGTAACGTCATCCAGTCCTACCCCTCCACCCCCAAAAAAGCAGAGTACATTTGTTTTTCTTGTTGTTTTTGCTGGTTTGTTTTTTTTTTTTTTTGATTCGTCTTGGACAAAATGAGCAAAAAAAAATTAAAAATTAAAACAGACTCAAATTATTGATAGCTTCTATATGGATAGAGAACAAACTTTCAACCCTGAGAAGGCTAAAAACAGACTATCTCCAGATAAATCCCCAAAAGGGGATATGATCTCGTCTTCAACACACAAGACTCTCATAGAAGAAATTAAAAAGGCTCTCACAAGAGAGCTAGAAAAAAATGGAAAAAGGAAAGGGAAACTTGGCAAGAGAGCCTGGATAAATCATCCCACTCATTTAAAGATAGAGTGGATAAAGATATTGAATCCTTATTTGGGAAAAAAAAGGGAATAAAGGACTCCTATCAAAGTCCTTTTATGACACAGACATGGTACAGATATCTAAACCAGGTAGATTGAAAACATAGAAAGAAAATTATAGACCAATCACCCTAATGAATATCAATACTAAAATATTAAATAGATATTAGCAGAAGGACTACAGAAAATCATCCCCAGGATAATACACCATGATCAAGTAGGATTTATGCTAGCAACACAGGGCTGGTTCCATATTAGGAAAACTATTAGTGTAACTGACCATGTTAATAACCAAATTAACAAAAACCATATGATCATCTCAATAGATGCAGAAAAAGAGTTTGATAAAATCCAACATCTATTCCTATTTAAAAAAAAAAAACTTGAAAGTATAGGAATAAATGGACTTTCCCTTAAGATAATCAGTAGCATCTATTTAAAACCATCAGTAAGCTTCATATGTAATGGAGATAAACTGCAACCATTCCCAATAAGATCAGAAGTAAAATAAGGTGGCCCGCCATCACCATTACTATTCAATATTGTATTTGATAGCTTTGGCAATAAGAGTTGAGAAAGAGATTAAAGGAATTAGAGTAGGTAATAAGGACACCAAATTATCACTCTTTGCTGATGATATGATGGTATACTTAGAGAACCCCAGAGATTACACTAAAAAGCTATTAGAAATAATCCATACCTTTAGCAAAGTTGCAAGATACAAAATAAAGCCACATAAGTCACCAGCATTACTATATATCACTAACAAAATCCAACAGTTAGATTTACAAGGAGAAATTCCATTTAAAGTAACTACCAATAGTATAAAATATTTAGGAATCTATCTGCCAAAGGAAAATCAGAAACTATATGAGCAAAACTACAAAACACTTTCCACACAAATAAAGTCAGACCTAACCAATTGGAAAAATATTAAATGCTCCTGGATAGGGTGAGCAAATATAATAAAGATGACAATACTATGTAAACTACTCTATTTATTTAGCATTATAACAATCAGATTCCCAAAAAGCTATTTTAATGACCTAGAAAAAATAACAACAAAGTTCATATGGAAAAAACAAAAGGTCAAGAATTTCAAGAGAATCAATGAAAAAAAAAAAATCAAATAAAGGTGGCCTAGCTGTACCAGATGTAAAATTATATTATAAAGCAGTGGTCACCAAAACCATTTGATATTGGCTAAGAAATAGACTAGTTGATCAGTGGAATAGGTTAGGGTCAAAGAACAAAAGTCAATAACTTTAATAATCTAGTGTTTGACAAACCCAAAGACCCAAAAATTGGGATAAGAACTCACTGTTTGACAAAAATTGCTGGGAAAATTGGAAATTAATATGTCAGAAACTAGGCATTGACTGACACATAACACTATACATGAATATAAAGTCAAAATGGGTTCATGACCTAGGCATAAAGGATGAGATTATAAATATATTAGAAGGACATAGGATAGTTTACCTCTCAGACCTGTGGAAGAGGAAGGAATTTATAATCAAAGAAGAACTAGAGATCATTATTGATCACAAAATAGAAAATTTGGATTATATCAAATTGAAAAGTTTTTGTACAAAAAAACTAATGCAGACAAGATGGGAAGGGAAGCAATAAACTGGGAAAATACTTTTACAGTCAAAGGTTCTGATAAAGGCCTCCCTTCCAAAATATATAGAGAATTGACTCTAATTTATGAGAAATCAAGCCATTCTCCAACTGATAAATAATCAAAGGATATGAACAGACAATTCTCAGTTGAGGAAATTGAAACTATTTCTACCCATACGAAAAGATGCTCCAAGTCATCATTAATCAGACAAATGCAAATTAAGACAACTCTGAGATACCACTACATACCTATCAGATTGGCTACAATGACAAGGAAAGATAATGCAGAATGTTGGAGAGGATGTGGGAAAAGTGGGACACTGATACATTGTTGGTGGGATTGTGAATACATCCAGCTATTCTGGGAAATGATTTGGGACTATGCTCAAAAAGTTATCAAATTGTGCATACCTTTTGATCCAGCAATGTTAGCACTGGGCATATATCCCAAAGAGATTTAAAGAAGGGAAAGGGACCTGTATGTGCAAGAATGTTTGTGACAGCCCTCTTTGTAGTGGCCAGAAACTGAAAACTGAGTGGATGCCCATCAATTGGAGAATGACTGAATAAATTGTGGTATATGAATATTATGGAATATTATTTTTCTGTAAGAAATGACCAGCAGGATGATTTCAGAAAAACATGGAGAGACTTACATGAACTGATGCTGAGTGAAATGAGCAGGACCAGGAGATCATTATATACTTCAACAACAATACTATATGATGATCAATTCTGATGGATGTGGCCCTTTTTAACAATGAGATGAGCAAAATCAGTTCCAATAGACCAGTAATGAACTGAACCAGCTACACTCGGTGAAAGAACGCTGGGAGATGACTATGAATCACTGCATAGAATTCCCAATCCCTTATTTTTATCTGCCTGCACATTTTATTTCTCTCACAGGCTAATTGTACACTATTCCAAAGTCTAATTCTTTTTGTATAGCAAAATAACTATTTGGACATGTATACATATATTGCATTTAACTTATACTTCAACATATTTAACATGTATTGGTCAACCTACCAATTGGAGGAAAGGATGGGGGTAAGGAGAGGAAAAGTTGGAAGAAAAGGTTTTGCAATTGTCAATGCTGAAAAATTATCCATGCATATATCTTGTAAATAAAAAGCTATTTAAATAAAAGAAATCAAATCCTTGACAAACAGAATTAATGAATTGGAAAAAGAAAATGGTTCTCTAAAAAATAAAATTGGTGAAATGGAAAACAATTTCATAGAACAAAACAACTTACTTAAAAACCCAATTAGACAATTAGAAAAAGATAAAAAAGTGAGTGAAGAAAATAATTCATTAAAAATCAGAATCGAACAAATGGAAATGAATGACTTGAGTAGAAACCAAGAATCAGTCAAACAAAACCAAAAAAAAAAAAAAAAAAAGAAACAATAGAAAAAAATGTCAAATACCTTCTTGGGAAAACCAATAGACATGGAAAATAGATCTAGGAGAGATAATCTGAGAATTATTGGACTTCCTGAAAAATATGATGAAAAAAAGATCCTTGACAGTATTTTCCAGGAAACTATCAAAGAGAACTGCCCAAATGTTATAGAAGCAGAGAGTAAAATAGACATTGAAAGAATTCATCAAACATCTACTGAAAATGACCCTAAAATCAAAACCCAAAGAAATATAGTGACCAAATTCCAGAACTATCAGACAAAAGAAAAAATACTGCAAGCTGCTAGAAAAATTCAATTCAAATATAGAGGAGCCACAATAAGGATTACTCAGGGTCTAGAAGCATCCACATTAAAGGATTGAAGTGCCTGGAATTTGATATCCCAAAAGGTTAAGGAACTTGGTATGCAGCCAAAAATAACTTACCCAGCCATTTTTTTCCATGGAAGAAGATGAACATTCAACAAAATAAGTTAATTCCATCTATTTCTGATTAAAACAAAACAAAACAAAAAAAAAAAAAAAAAAAAAAAACCCAGAACTAAAGAAAAAGTTTGATCTACAAATACAGACTTCAAGAGAAAAACCTAAAAAGGTAAAAAGAAATCTTGGGAACTATATTTTTGCTATAAAGATATATAAAGAACACATGTATACTTTGTCCTAGAAACCAGAGGTGGAAAGGAAATTGTACCAGGAAAAGGGTAAAGTGGAGGTACTACATCTAACGAAGAGACAAAGGAAATCTATTATATCTGAGAGAAAGAATGGAGGGCGGTGAATATAGTGTGTATCTTATGGTCATCAGAATTGCCTTAATGAAAAAAAAATTAGACATGTTCAATTTATGGTGAAACTTCTCCCACCTCATTGAAAAATGGGAGGGGAAAAGTGAAAAGGGAAGGAGTAAGCTAAGTGGAAGGAAATAGAGAAATTGTGAGATAAAGGGGGTAAGAAAGGGGGAGGAACTTTAAGGTGGGGGGAGGGATACTAAAAAGGGAGAGCTGTGAGAAGGAAGTGGTGCTCCCAAGTTTAATACTGGGGAGGGGGCTAAGGGGGAAGGAAAGGAGAAAAGCATAAGCAGGGGTTAACAAGATGGCAAGTAATTCAGAGCTGGTAATATCAACCATAAATGTGAACGGGTTAAACTCCTCCATAAAGAGGAAGTGGTTAGCAGACGGGATTAAAAGCCAGAATCCTACAATATGTTGTTTACAGGAAACATACTTGAAGCAGGGCGATACATACAGAGTAAGATTAAAAGATTGGAGCAGAACTTACTATGCTTCAAGTGAAATAAAAAAAGCAAGAGTAGCCATCCTGATCTCAGATCAAACAAAACCAAAAAATTAATCTAATTAAAACACATAAGGAAGGGCACTATATCTTGCTAAAAGGTAGCATAGATAATGAAGCAATATCAATATTAAGCATATATGCACCAAGAGGTGTAGCATCTAAATTCTTAAAAGAGAAATTAAGAGAGCTGCAAGAAGAAATAGACAGGAAAACTATAATAGTGGGAGATCTTAATCTTGCACTCTCAGAATGAGATAAATAAATCACAAAATAAATAGGAAAGGAATCAAAGAGGTAAATAGAATACTAGAAAAGTTAGTTATGATAGATCTTTGAAGAAAACTAAATGGAGACAGAAAGAAGTACACTTTCTTCTCAGGAGTTCGTGGAACCTAAACAAAAACTGACCATATATTAGGACATAAAAACCTCAAGCTCAAATGCAGTAAGACAGAAATTGTAAATGCATCCTTTTCAGAACCTGATGCAATGAAAATTAAATTCAATAAAAAGCCAGGGGAATATAGACCAAAAAAAATTGAAAACTAAATAATCTCATACTAACGAATAATTGCGTGAAATAGCAAATTATAGACATAATTAATAACTTCACCTAAGAAAATGACAATAATGAGATGTCATACCTAAATGTGTGGGATGCAGCGAAAGCAGTAATAAAGGAAAATTTATATCTCTCGAGGCCTACTTGCATAAAATAGAGAGAGAAAAGGTCAATGAATTGGGGTTGCCACCAAGAATGCTAGAAAAGGAACAAATTAAACATCCCCAGTCAAACACTAAACTTGAAATTCTAAAAATAAAAGGAGCAATCAATAAAATTGAAATTTAAAAAATATTGAATTAATTAATAAAACTAAGAGTTGATTCTATGAAAAAAACAACAAAATAGATAAACCTTTTTAGTAAATGTGATTAAAAAAGGAAAAAGTAAAATCAAATTGGTAGTATTAAAAATGAAAAGGGAGAACTCATCACTAATGAAGAGGAAATTAGAGCAATAATTAGGAATTACTTTGCCCAGCTTTATGCCAATAAATTCAATAACTTAAATGAAATGGAAAAATACCTTCAAAAATATAGCTTGCCTAGATTAACAGAGGAAGAAGTAAATTGGTTAAACAGTTCCATCTTACAAAAAGAAATAGAACAAGCTATTAATCAACTCCCTAAGAAAAAATCCCCAGGATCAGATGAATTTTTATGTGAATTCTACCAAACACTTAAAGAATAATTAACTCCAATGCTATATAAACTATTTTTAAAAATAGGGATTGAATTCCTTTTGTGACACAGACAGTACTGATGCCTAAACCAGGTAGGTTGAAAACAGAGAAAGAAAATTATAAACCAAACTCCCTAATGAATATTGATGCTAAAATCTTAAGTAAAACATTAGCAAAAATATTACAGAAAACCATCTCCAGGATAATACACTATGACCAAGTAGGATTTATACCAGGAATGCAGGGCTGGTTCAATATTAGAAAAACTATTAGCATAGATGACTATATCAATAACCAAAATAACAAAAACCATATGATCATCTCAATAGATGCAGAAAAAGCATTTGATAAAATCCAACATCCATTCCTAATAAAAACACTTGAGATTATAGGAATAAATGGACTTTTCTTTAAAATAGTCAGGAGAATATATTTAAAACCATCAGTAAGCATCATATGAAATAGGGATAAACTGGAATCTTTCAGTAAGATCATGAGTGAAACAAGGTTGCCCACTATCACCATTATTATTCAATATTGTATTAGAAATGCTAGCCTGAGCAACAAGAGTTGAGAAAGAGATTAAAGGAATTAAAGCAGGTAATGAGGAAACCAAATTATCACTCTTTGCAGATGACATGATGGCATACTTAAAGAACCCCAGAGATTCTACTAAAAAGCTTTTTAGAAATAATACACAACTTTAGCAAAGTTGTAGGATACAAAATAAATCCACATAAATCTTCAGCATTTTTATACATCACCAACAAAATCCAACAGCAAGAGATATAAAGAGAAATTCCATTAAAAATAACTGACAATAGCATCAAATATTTGGGAATCTATCTACCAAAGAAAAGTCAGGAATTCTATGAGCAAAATTACAAAACACTTTCCACAAAAATAAAGTCAGATTTAAATAACTGGAAAAAATATTAAGTACTCTTAGATAGGACAAGTAAATATAATAAAGATGACAGCTAAACTAATCTAAATATTTAGTGCTATACCAATCAGACTCCCAAGAAACTATTTTAATGACCTAGAAAAATAACAACAAAATTCATATGGAAGAACAAAAGGCCAAGAATTTCAAGGAAATTAATGAAAAAGAAAATCAAATGAAGGTGCCCTAGCAGTCAATAACTATAGCAATCTAGTGCTAAACCCAAAGATCCCAACTTTTGGGATGAGAATTCATTATTTGACAAAAACTGCTGGGAAAACTGGAAATTAGTATGGCAGAAATTAGGTATGGACCCACACTTAACCCAGGACTATTTTTTATCTCCTTTTGTATATGACCAAATGAACTTTTTAATGAGTTGTTTTGTTCATTTATTTTTTTTTCCACTTCAACAATTCTCTTTTTTAAGGAGTTGATTTTGTTTTTCATTTTGCCAAAATTCTTCTTGAAGGATTCATTTTCTTCAGGTAATTTCTGTGTATCCTTTTCCAGAGCTCTCATTTTCTTTTCCCATTTTTTCTTTTAACTCTCTTTTATAATCCTTTTTGAATTATTATAAGAGAGCCTTTTGGCATGGAGACCACTTTATATCACTTGTTGAGGCTTAATCTAGAGATATTTTGTCTTTAGGGTCCTTAGCATTTGAGGTCTCTTCTTAGGCTCCATAAAAGCTATATTTGATCAGAGCTTTTTTAAATTTTTTGCTCAATTTTAAAGGTGAAGGTCTCCTTTTAGGATAAAGGGCAAAGACTAACCTTCCTCTACAGACAACAGGAGCTTCAAGTTTCCCTGGAGCTTGCTTTGCTGACTTCTTTCCAGTGCTGGTTGGTCATGGCCAAGACCCATATTATTTTGGAGTGCAGGGCATCACAATTTGCTTTTTGTAGTTGTGCTGTATGTCTCACAGCTAGTCTGCTAATATACAGGCTTCTCAACAAGGACAAAGTAATCAATGCTACTGTGTATTTGCTAAGAGACTCCTGGTATATTTCCCAAGTGTGTGAATGCCACTCTTCCCTGGATCCCTCTGCTCACCTCTCTCCCCTTCCTTCCTCCTTCTCCTCACACTGATTGAAACAGACATTTCTTAAGTTCTTGCAAAATATCTTCTGCTGTGAATTTGTTAAACTCCAAATATTTGTGGGATCTGACTCCCCAAGCCCCATTCAGAACTTTGATTTGGTGTTGATCTGAGGGAAGCTAGGAAGCACTGAGATAAAAACCTAACTACTCTCCACCATCTTTGAGATTTTTTTTTTCTACAGAGTTGAATAATAGCTTCTTCAATTTCTTTTTCTAAGTATTTCAGTAATTTAAGTAATTTATTTCATACTCTTCTGTTAATCTTGGTAATCTATATTTTTATAAGTATCCATCACACTCAGATTATCAAATTTATTGGCATATAGTTGGGAAAAATAGCTTCCAATTATTGATCTAATTGTCTCTTCCTTGCTGGAAAGTTCACTATTTTTATTTTTGATTCTAGTAATTTGATTTTCTTCTCTCCTTTTTCCTCTTCAAAATAACTAAAGGTTTATTTTTTTGTTGTTTTTATCATAGAATGAACTCTTAGTTTTGCTTATTTCTTCAATTGTTTTCTTATTATGTTTCATTAATCTCCCCTTTTATTTTCAGAATTTCAAATTTGGTTTTTAATAGGGGGGTTTTCAATTTGTTCTTCTTTTTTTTTAAGCACTTTTAGTTACATAACCAGTTTATTGCTCTTTTTTCTCTAAATTTTCCAAGTACATATTTAGAGATATAACACTTCCCTTAAGACTTGTTTTGGCTACAATCCACACATTTTGGTATGGTGTCATTCCCTTGGATGAAATTATCAATTGGTTCTATGATTTGTTTCTTTCACCAATTCATTCTTTAGGATTAGATTATTTAATTTCCAATTAATTTTTGGTCTATTTTTCCCTGGTTGTTTATTACATGTAATTTTTATTCCATAGATATTTGAAAAATATGTATTTACTATTTCTGCCTTTCTACATTTGATTCAGAGGTTTTTATGTCCTAATGCATGCTCAATTTTTATGTTGGTTTCATATTCTGCTGAGAATAAAGTATAGTCCTTTCTTTTTCTATCCAATTTTCTCTAAAGGTCTACCATACCTATTTTTTCTAAAATTCTGTTTGCCTCTTTAACTTCTTTCTTATTTATTTTGTGGTTCAATTTATCTAGTTCTGATAGAGCTGTGTTTCCTATCATATTATTTTCCTTGAGTTATACTTTTCTCTTTCCTTTTTCCTCTTTCCCTCCTCTTCAGTATTTTGTTTGTTGCTCCCACCTCCCTCAATCAATTCTCCCCTTTTACAGACTCTTCCCCCTTTCCTCCCCTTTTATTGTTTTGCTGTCTATGTCTTTTTTTTCAGCTTTCTAAACTTCTCCTCTAGGACCCCAATAATATGAGTCTTGGCCATGACCAACTAGCACTGGAAAGAACATAAAATATATGTTATATGTTATATAATATACAGCAAGATATACCACTTGTTGGATATATGTTTAGTATTGATATTACTTTATTATCTATGCTACCCTTTAGCAAGATGCAGTTTCCTTTTTTATCTCTTTTAATTAGACTTATTTTTTCTTTTGGTTGGTCTGAGGTCAGATCTGCACCTCCTGCTTTTTTTTTTTAAAGTAAACTGAAGAATAATATATTCTGCTCTAGACTTTTTTAACCTTTCCTCTGTAGGAATCACTCTGCTTTAAATGTGTTTCTTTTAAACAGCATATTGTAGGATTCTGACTTTTAATCCAGCCTACTCTATTTCTGTTTTATGGCAGAATTCATCTCCATTCACATGCATAATTAAAATTACTAACTATTTCCTACCAATTTATTTTCCCCAAGTTATACTTTTATCTTTCCTTTCCCCCTTTCCCTCCTCCTCAGTATCTTGTTTGTCACAACCATCTCCCTCAACCAGTTCTCCTTTTTTACAGGCCCTTCCCCTTTTCCTATCCTTTCCCCCTTTTATTTATGTTCTCCCCTCTATTAGCCTCTCCCTTTCCTTTATACTTTCTCCTCATGCTTCCCCATAGAGTGAGACAAGTTTCCTATCAAACTAAATATTCCTGGTATTCTGTATTTTGGCTCTAGGATTTCAAAGTAGTTTTACTTAATAATTTATTTAAAAATTATGGCTTTCAAGTAGGTCAATAATTCTTAAATTGTCTGTCCTCCACCTATTTTCCAGTTCAGTTCTTTTTTCCAATGGAATAGTTCATAAATATGTTTTTTTTTTAAACTTTTGACTCCTGATATCTTATGGAGTCATGTTTCTACTTTCCTAATTCTATTTTTAATGGATTATGTTCCTCTCTATACTTTTATACCTACTTTTCCACTTGGAGAATTCAGCTTTTTATATAATTATTTTCTTCAATGGATTACCTGCCTCTTTTTGGCCTATTCTGTTGTTAAATTTTATTTTTCAGTGTGTGTTTGTATGTGGGAGTGTGGAGGTATGTGTGTGACTGTGGAATTTGATGCCACAGATTCAGTTGCCCTCCATGCCTATTGCTAGCTAGCATAGGATGTCCTGTGCCAGACTGTGCCCCACTCTCATTACAGTAAGATGGACCTTTCTTATCAATCTTTTAAGTTGCCTTGAAAAGGAAAATTGTTTCACTCCATTCTTTTGTTGGTTTCCCCACTCCTAAATTTATTTCAAAGCAATGAACTAATGTTATTCCAGGAAGAGCTGAGGCTACTCCCTGCCTTTAACTTGATATCTTGGCTCTCCATTATATTATCCATCATTTTATAGATGAGGACATGAGAGTCCAGAATGCTTAACTGACTCATTTATCTATTAAGTGAACAGTACTAGTATAAGAACTCAAGATTTTCATAACTTGTATTATTTTTTAAATTTATACACACACACACACACACACACACACATACAGAGATCTGTGATTTATTTAATTGGTACCAGCAACTTTTAGCAAAATTTTTAGGAATTTTTTCAATGGCTATTGTTTCTTGGGAGCCCTGAGAATTAAATGATTTGCCTATAGTAAACAGTTTGTTTATATCAGAAGTAGGACTTGAACTCACGCATTGCTAGACTCAAAGATGACTCTGTAGCCACTATGCCTTCTTTCTATTCCTTTGACACATTTAAAAGAAGATACATTTAATGTTAATATGTATTATTATATTGTGTGGGTAGATTATGGTTATTAAATTTACATTAGTCTTTGAAACAAAGTACAGATAAATAAAATAAATATTGACATACATATTAAATTAAACCAAAAGGCATTTTTAAGTAAATTTTAAAAATAAATTCTTAATTAGGTGTAAAAAAGATATTTGGCTTAATTACAGTGTCAGAATTAGTAGAAGCCTTCACTGCTATATTGTGCTTGCTCTGTGAACTACTCTATCAACTTATTTTTGAAATCAGTTATGAAAAGTTATGACTTATCATGATGCAGTATTGTATTGATTATAAAATATTCTGGAGATTAGGTAGACAATAAAACAATTTAGTAGGCTTCCTGGAAAGAAATAAAGTACCTTTTTGAGAGTACATTTTTTATGTTTATATCAGTTCCATGTAATCTACTTTTACGTGTATTTCATTGATGAATTTACAGATTTAATTTTCTCTCTACTGCCAGCACCTCAATAATAAGCTATGGTCATAATAATAGGATTAGATGAAGCAAGGTTGAAATATAGGGCAGCACTAGGTTTCCATCTGTGACAAACAGAGGTCATATATTAACCCAATGCACCATTAAGGACTTTTTAAAAAGAAGAAACATATAATTAAACTGCATTTTATCCTACAAGGACTTAGAAAAAACAAAAATATATACTTAGCAAATTTCCAGAAAAGATTAAACATTTATGCAAGAATAGCATCTGCTAGGCTAAAAATATCAGCCTCTGTATAATACTGTAGTCATCAAATCCATCTGTCCCTTCAAGGTCTCAACACACTTATTTCTAGTGCCAAGAACATTGTACTTCTTGAAATGACTTTGAATGACCAAACATAAGGAGATGATAATGTCCTTGTGATCATGTTGATACCTTCATCAACTCTTACTTTCAGGACAATGATATTGTGAAATGGTAACTTAGGTTCTAAAGCCAGTTTTGCCAGAGACTAGAACTGGGGAATTCCCCTCACCTCTTTGCAAAGGCATACATGAGTGAGGTCTGGTGTGACTGTGATTCAAAGATAGGAGGACACTCCTTGAAAACAAAGAGATTTGTTAAATTCTGTTAAGGCCTCTGTTCTTGCTAATAGAAAATTCAGATTCCTGGGATATAGATTTGATTTTTATTATCTTTTAGAATATGCAGCCAATCAGCAGTATTCTGTAGCAGCTTAGTATAAATTAATTAAGTGTTTTTGATGTGAAGGGGGGGTACAGAAATAGGATTCAGAAAGGGAGCAAAAGGGGAATATTTGGAATTCAATTGGCAAGATTTATTTTCAGAGTAATAAAACATTCCCCATTCAAAGCCAGGGGAGAAGGAGAAGAGACCAATCACTTTTACAATTGCAGAAGCAGTTCTTTTAGAGAGAACTGAAGAATTTCTCATTCAAGGACAGCAAACTACAGTGGGAAATGAATTGATCTGTTTTATTCTGTCATTGTGTAGGGGATGGAGACTTTCTTATATTAAGCCTAATCAATAATCAGGGTGATGTCTACATTGTTAGTTCATTAAGATGTAGTAAAATGATAGTGTTTCCTATTTAACATATGACCTTAGGCACTTCACTTAGTTTGTTTGTTTTTTTCTTAGTTTCCTTTTATAGAATATGAAGATAACCATATTAGTTCTTTCTATTTCATGAAATTGTTATTTTGATACTTCAATGGACATGTACTATGAAAACTTCCTCCTTCAATGCAAATTAAAACTCTACCCATGCTTCCTCCTCTTCTGTAATTCTTGTCTATACTTCCGTTAATCATTCAGAATATCTGCTCAAAGTAATACAGGTTATTTTTTGGATTTTTTCTGGTTTCATAGATAGCAGTACTTGATCTGTTCATCTGTTATCTCTTCCTTACCTCATTCCTTATATCTCTTAGCCACTTATATTCAAATGATGACTAGTAACATTCCATCCTATTTAAATCAAATAGATATGGTTTTATTAAAATATTTGTGAAAATATTTGTGAAAATACTTGCAAATTGCAGGAAAAGATGACTTGTTATTAAACATGTATGTTGTTATAGTTGTTATAAATTATTAATAATTTGCTTTTGGCTTCAAAAGGCTGTATGTTTGCACACATATGAACACATTCACCTTCTTACATATTTCATTGACTATTAATAAAACTCTTTATTAAGAGTTCATAGCATCAAGAATGTTTATGGCAGCCCTCTTTGTAGTGGCTACAAACTGGAAACTGAGTGGATGCCCATCAGTTGGAGAATGACTGAATAAATTGTGGTATATGAATATTATGGAATATTATTGTTCTGTAAGAAATGACCAACAGGATGATTTCAGAAAGGCCTGAAGAGACTTACACGAACTGATGCTGAGTGAAATGAGCAGGACCAGGAGATCATTATATACTTCAACAACAATACTATATGATGACCAGTTCTGATGGACCTGGCCATCCTCAGCAATGAGATCAGCCAAATCATTTCCAATGGAGCAGTAATGAACTGAACCAGCTACACCCAGAGAAAGAACTCTGGGAGATGACTAAAAACCATTACATTGAATTCCCAATCCCTATATTTTTGCCCACCTGCATTTTTGATTTCCTTCACAAGCTAATTGTACAATATTTCAGAGTCTGATTCTTTTTGTACAGCAAAATAACAGTTTGGTCATGTATACTTATTGTGTATCTAATTTATATTTTAATATATTTAACATCTACTGGTCATCTTGCCATCTGAGGGAGGGGGTGGAGGGTAAGAGGTGAAAAATTGGAACAAGAGGTTTGGCAATTGTTAATGCTGTAAAGTTACCCATACATATAACCTGTAAATAAAAGGCTATTAAATAAATTAATTAAATTTAAAAAAATAAAATAAAATCCTTCTAACTGACCAAATAAATAATGATAAATTTTTAGAAGTTACCTGTATCATCTTCCTATATGGAGAGGTAAACAATTTAATCTTATTAATTCCTTTATGATTTCTTTTTCACATTTACCTTTTGATGCTTCTATAATAAAAGACCAGAGTCTTATATTTGAAACTCAAAAAAAAAAAAAAAAAAAAAAAAAAAAGGGTTCAGAGTTCATAGCATCTAATAGAACTAATTGAAGTGAAATGGAGGACACAAACAATTAGGCTACCTTTTGAAATGATCTACTTCCTTCATTTGAATTCTTCAAGCAAAATCAGTCAGTCAATTGGTCAGTCAATAATTATTTATTAGCCACTTACTATGTGCCAGAGACTATGCTAACTTGTTATAGAGGGAATTTATGTAATGTGTGATCTGAGGTACCTTTTAATATTGGAGTTCTGTGTGCTATCTGCCCATGTGAAAGGGGAAAGACAGCCATTTTTTTTTTTGTTTGTTTAATAGTTTCACATACTGTATAACTGGACAATTGACATTATGACTAATTGAGAATTGAATATACAATTCATAAGACAGAACAATGTGTTTCAGGCACTAAATTAACTGACACTTAGAAAAGGAAAATATGGTCCTTTTGACTCCCAACTGCTAAATTATTTTACATTATTACTTAAAATTGGCAGTTCCCAGGAGATATGGCATACTTGTCTTATATAGGATGATCTTGGCTGCATTTTGGAGTATTGGCTTACTATAACATTGCTAATTTTAATGACTCTTTCCTAGAATGAGTTTTGTGTCCCAAGTATAGTTTAACATGTGACTATAGTATAGAATGATATATTGCAAATATTTAAAATGATTCAATTAGGTTTCAGCTAGTTGAAAATGTTTATATTTATTTTTCCTGTTGTGAATTTATACAGTAGAAAATGAAAGATATGAAACAAATAGAAACAAAGGAAATTGACAAGACACAGGAAAAAAATTAACACTAGATCATGATCATATCATGTTCAGAAAAGGAACAAATTCATCATATGTATTTAATTATGTAGAATAAACTTAGAAAAGTGTAACCTGACACAAACTCAGAGACAGATATTTACAAGATAATTTAGACCATGCATTCTAATCATGTAAATTTATACACAACTAACACAAATCTCTGTGACCAAAATACCAATCACTTTGGTAGAGAACATTTGGTAACAAGTCTCACTGAATGTTAGCAAACTTTCACTTAATGAATTTTCAATTTCATAAGACCTGCCAAGCCATATAATTCTCTTTGAGAAATATTATTTGCATAATATAATGACACCTTGAGTCATGGTTTAATATGTGGATAGAAAAATTAGAATATATAAGTACTCAGAAGGGTTATTAAATTACATTTCAACTCTAATAACATGGAAAGGAAACTTACAATAGTGAAGAAAAATAATTCTGTAGGTTAAATCAACAGTTGGTCAAAAAGCACTTATTCAGGTAGTTTATTTAAGTAATTTTACGACCATTTTTAAAGCTTAAACTTCCATTTTACTTTTCCATTTTACTTCAGTATTTTCTGGCATTTTCCATCACTCACTTTCAATGAATAAAGGTGACTCAAAGTACTTTTCCATGAAATTAAATGCACAAAACCAAAACAAAATAAGACATTTCAGTAAAATTTTCTGAGATACTGATCACAACTGCCAGTATGTGTAGATTTCCATTCTTGTAGTTTAACCTTCATCAACATAAAGGAAGGACTTACATTTTAATTTTGACAGTTTGGAACTAACATTGTCTATTGTCTTGGACGCAAGTTTTATTTTCATTTAGGGTTTTATTCACATTGACAGCTTGGTTACTATTTCAAATATTCTACTTTTTTGTTCTTCATTTGCTCCACATTACAGTTTCTATAAGTATTTCAGCATCTCTCTGAATAGTCATTGTTCCTTAATGTGAAATAATAATACATTAAATAAAGAAATTATTTGTTCTTTCTTTGATCATATAAATGGTGAGGAGGTTTTTTGTCTTTTTTTAAATTTGATAACAAGGAGTGTTTCTATAAATGTTTGAAGCACATGAAAAATAATTCTTTCTGCTACTGACCTTTTAGAATAAAGGAAAGATTGTGAAATTAAGGGACTTACTAAACGTTTATGTAATAGAAACACTGAATCTGAGAGTTTTACAGGATCTTAGAGGCATCTGGTTCAAACTACATGAAAAGAAGCCTATCTAGCATACCTGACAAAAGTTTTCTAATCTCTCTTTGAAGAGATTCAAGGAATGAAAACACACTATCCTTCTAGGCTTTTAACTTCACTTTGGGACAGCTTAATTGTTAGAAAGTTTCTCCTAACATTGATAATAAAGCTAATTCATTATAAATTATATTTCTTATTAATAGCTCTACCTCTCTAGAGCCAAACAGAAAGATTTTATTCTTTCCTTTATATAACAATTTTTGTGACTTATTTAAAATACTTGAAGACATTTTATTATATTCACTTACCCAACACCTTTTCCCCCATTCCCCATTTAATCTCTCCTATGCATCCTTTAGCTGATCCCCATTTAACATGAGAAAAAAGCTTTACATTATTCTGGTTGTACATCTAAATATACTCTCTAGGTTACCAATGTCCTTCTAAAACTATAAACTGGATCCATGAACTTTTTAAGTCCAGAAATGAAGCTAATACTCTGACTTATTTCTGGTGAGAGGAGAGTATATCTCCTGGTTTGCTGAAAGCTCTGTCCTTACATTTAAAGTGACCAATATTCATATTTGCTTTTTAGAATATCATAGCACATTACTGATTCATGTTGCTCTTAAAATGCACTAAGACTCCAAGATATATCTTCTGAACCATTGCTATCTACTCTTGCCTCTCAAAACTTAAATTTTTGAAGTCAATTTTTCTTCTATATCCAAATACAAAATTTTGGATTTATATCTGTGACACTTATTAGACATTTGTCTAGTGTTCTAGGTAGTCAAGAATCTTATCTTGACTCTATCATTTGTTACCTCTCCTTCCAGATGTGTGTCATCTACAAATTTGATGATTTATATTATATATGACTTAGTCAAAGTCAGTGATAACATTATTAAATAGCACAAGCTCAGATCTCTGAGATATTATTCCTTCTGCAATGGCATAGAAATGTTTGCAATTACTCTGACATCAGACATTTAACCTGTTTAGAATATGTATGACAGTATTAATGACTACTCTATCTATGTCAATTTTCTATACAATATTATGCTTTATCAAAAGATTTGCTAAAAGATACCATAAAAAAAGAAAAAGACCTACATATACAAAAATGTTTGTAGTAGCCCCTTTTGTAGTGATAAGGAACTGGAAATGAGTGGATACCCATCATCCTCTGTCCATCAGTTGTGGAATAGTTGAAAAACTTATGGTATATGAATGTAATGGAATATTATTGTATTATAAGAAAATATTAGCAGGATGATTTCAGAAAAGCCTCAAGAGACTTGCATGGACTAAGGGAGGTGAATAGAAGCAAGAAAACATTGTACACTGCAACCACAAGATTATGTGATGATCAATTGTGATGGATTTGGATCTTTTTAACAATGAGAAGATTCAGGCTAATTAAAATAGCCTTGTGATGGAGAGAGATATCTTCATCCTGAAAGAGGACTATGGGGACTGAATGTAGATCATGACATAGTATTTTCACCTCTTTTTTATTGTTTCTTTGTGGTTCTATTTCTCATTTTTCCTCTGATCTGATTTTTCTTGTGCAGCCTGATAAGTATGGAAATATAGTTAGAAGAAAATGTTCAGTTCTTGACCATTTTTAACATATATTGTATGATTTGCTGTTTAGGCAAGGGTGTTAAGGGAGGGAGGGGAAAATTTGGAAGAAAAAGTTTTGCCAGGATGGATATTGAAAACTATGCTTGCATGAATTTTGAAAATAAAAAGGTATTTTTTTTTAATTTTGCTAAAATCAAGGCAAATAGCATCGATAACATTCCCATTAGCTACTGATTTAGTCACCTTTTTTTGTTTTTAAGTGAGTGATATTATCTGGCATGTCTATTTTTGATGAAGCCGTGTGATATGGTTCATGCGTTTTAACAAAAAATAAAAGCACCATTTGGACATGCAATTTTATGTCAAGAAAAGTGAAAATTTTCCATTATATAATAACCCATGAGATAAATATTATTTTTCACTTCTTTCATGAATATGGATAGATCATAGAATCACATATTTAAATATGGAAGGACTCATATAATTCACCTAACACAACCCCATCACCATTTTAAAAATGAAGGAACAAAACCTCCATAGGAGATCAAATCTTTTACTTGCAGACATCAAAAAGATTATAAGAATTTCTTAGGCAGCTATCTTTTGTTTCACTAATAACTGACTCTTTTGTCCAGTTTTTTTTGTTTGTTTGTTTTTTGTGGGGTTTTTTGTTTGTTTGTTTGTTTTTTATTTTGTCAAAATATTGGAGTGGTTGACATTTCTTTTTCCAGTTCATTTCATCAATGAAAAAACTGAGACAAATAGGGTTAAATGATCTCCCTAAAGTCACACAGCTCATAGGTGTTTGAGACAAGGCTCAAAATTAAGATGAGTCTTCCTGAGTATAGCCTGACAATTTTCTCACAGGACTACCTACCTGCCCCTGTTACACAGTAAGAAATTTTATTTATTTAACTATTGGATATAAACAAATAAATCAGAATAGTAATATAAAGAAAATGGCAGGAAATAGTAGTAATGCTGAAATAATCTTGAAATATACTGCTTAGATCATTTTTGTCACTACAGCATGAAAAACAAATAAGTTCAGGTATCACAGAAATGTGGAAGTGAAAAAAACTGAGTAACTAAAAGCAGCAAATCTAAGAGGTATCATCATTCAGATATTATCCAGTTGAGTATAAGAAAGCTAGCTATAATTGTCTTTCCCCCTTATTTTAATGCTCAATTTATTAGAAGTATTTTTCACTATTACATGTCAAGAAGATTTTTAGTATTCATTTTCCCAAGATTTTGAGTTCAAAATGTTTCTCCCTCCCAGCCCTATTTCTCTCCCCTCTATTAAAAATAGTAGACAGTTTGGTATAGTATATTTATGTGCTATCATGTAAAGCATATTTCCATATTAATCAAAGTTGTAAAAATGGAAACAGATCAAAAGCATATAAAAACACATAAAAACAATAAAGTAAGTAAAAAAAAAAAAGATACATCTCAATCTGCATTCTGAGTACATCAATTCTTATCTGGATAGCATTTTCCTTCATAAGTCCTTTGGACTTGTATGGAAGACCTTGTGCTGCTAAGAGCTGAGTAAATCAAATTTGGTCATTCCACAATGTTGCTTATAGTGTGTACAATGTTTTTCTATTGTTGTTCATTTAACATTGTATGAGTTCAAATAAGATTTTTTTTTTTTTAGGTTTTCCTGAAATCTGTCTGATACTCATTCCTTATTGCATAATAGTATTTCATTACATTTATATACAATACCATTTTTAACTATTTCCAAATTGATGGGCATTCTCCTAATTTTCAATAGTTTGCCACCATCAAAAGGGCTACTGTAAATATTTTTACATATGGAAATCTTTTTTCCCCTTTTTATATTCTCCTTCAGTAAGAGACCTGATAATGCAATGAAAAAGGGTATGAGGAGTTTGGTTGCCCTTTGAGCATAGTTCCAAATTGATCTCCAGAGTGTGGGGCAGTTTGCAAATCCATCATGCTTTTTCCCATATCTTCTTCAACAGTTAACATTATTGCCATATTGTTCAATCTGATATGTGTAAGATGATATTTCAGAGTTGTTTTAATTTGTATTTCTCTAATCAAAAGTGTTTTAGAAGAACGCTTTTTCAAATCCTTTAAGAAAACTTTCATTTCCTCATGTGAACTTCCTATTCATAGTCTTTGACTATTTATCAATTGAGGAATGGCTCATATTCTTATAAATTTGGATCAGTTCTATATATATTTGAAAAATAAGACATTTAGCAGAGATGCTTGATGTTAGGATTGTTTCTCAGCTTTATGCTTTTTTTCTAATCTTGGTTGCAAGTGATATTTTTCCCGTTGTTTAGATCTGATTTTATTTGTGAGAAAACATGCTTCCTAATTGTATTCAAATAGGATCTGCATTTGTCTTGACAGTCAGACTTCTTTTTTTTTTTCACTTTTTTTTTTTATTTAATAGCCTTTTATTTACATGATATATACATGGGTAATTTTACAGCATTAACAGTTGCCAAACCTCTTGTTCCAATTTTTCACCTCTTACCCCCCCACCCCCTCCCCTAGATGGCAGGATGACCAGTAGATGTTAAATATATTAAAATATAAATTAGATACACAATAAGTATACCCGACCAAAACGTTATTTTGCTGTAGAAAAAGAATCAGACTCTGAAATATTGTACAATTAGCTTGTGAAGGAAATCAAAAATGCAGGTGTGTATAAATATAGGGATTGGGAATTCAATGTAATGGTTTTTAGTCATCTCCCAGAGTTCTTTTTCTGGGCATAGCTAGTTCAGTTCATTACTGCTCCATTAGAAATGATTTGGTTGATCTCGTTGCTGAGGATGGCCTGATCCATCAGAACTGGTCATCACATAGTATTGTTGTTGAAGTATATAATGATCTCCTGGTCCTGCTCATTTCACTCAGCATCAGTTCATGTAAGTCTCTCCAGGCCTTTCTGAAATCATCCTGTTGGTCATTTCTTACAGAACAGTAATATTCCATAATTTTCATATACCACAATTTATTCAGCCATTCTCCAACTGATGGACATCCATTCAGTTTCCAGTTTCTAGCCACTACAAAAAGGGCTGCCACAAACATTCGTGCACATACAGGTCCCTTTCCCTTCTTTATAATCTCTTTGGGATATAAGCCCAGTAGTAACACTGCTGGATCAAAGGGTATGCACAGTTTGATAACTTTTTGAGCATAGTTCCAAACTACTCTCCAAAATGGTTGGATTCGTTCACAACTCCACCAACAATGCATCAATGTCCCAGTTTTCCCGCATCCCTCCAACAATCATCATTATTTTTCCTGTCATCTTAGCCAATCTGACAGGTGTGTAGTGGTATCTTAGAGTTGTCTTAATTTGCATTTCTCTGATTAATAATGACTTGGAGCATCTTTTCGTATGACTAGAAATAGTTTCAATTTCTTCATCTGAGAATTGTCTGTTCATATCCTTTGACCATTTTTCAATTGGAGAATGGCTTGATTTTTTATAAATTAGAGTTAATTCTCTATATATTTTGGAAATGAGGCCTTTATCAGAACCTTTGACTGTAAAAATATTTTCCCAGTTTCTTGCTTCCCTTCTAATCTTGTCTGCATTAGTTTTGTTTGTACAAAAACTTTTCAGTTTGGTATAATCGAAATTTTCTATTTTGTGATCAGTAATGATCTCTAGTTCTGCTTTGGTCATAAAGACCTTCCCTTCCACAGGTCTGAGAGGTAAACTATCCTATGTTCCTCTAATTTATCAATAATTTCATTCTTTATGCCTAGGTCATGAACCCATTTTGACCTTATCTTGGTGTACAGCATTAAGTATGGATCAATGCCTAGTTTCTGCCATATTAGTTTCCAATTTTCCCAGCAATTTTTATCAAACAGTAAGTTCTTATCCCAAAAGCTGGGATCTTTGGGTTTGTCAAAGACTAGGTTGCTATATTTGTTGACTGTTTTATCCCTTGAACCTAATCTATTCCACTGATCAACTAATCTATTCCTTAGCCAATACCAAATAGTTTTGGTAACTGCTGCTCTATAATATAATTTTAGATCTGGTACAGCTAAGCCACCATCATTTGATTTTTTTCATTAATTCCTTGAAATTCTTGACCTTTTGTTTTCCATATGAACTTTGTTGTTATTTTTCTAGGTCATCAAAATAGTTTTTGGGAGTCTGATTGGTATAGCGCTAAATAAATAGATTAGTTTAGGTAATATTGTCATCTTTATTATATTTGCTCGCCTATCCAAGAGCATTTAATATTTTTCCAATTGGTTAGATCAGACTTAATTTGTGTGAAAAGTGGTCTGTAATTTTGCTCATAAAGTTTCTGGTTTTCCCTTGGCAGATAGATTCCTAAATATTTTATATTATCAGTAGTTACTTTAAATGGAATTTCTCTTTGTAACTCTGACTGTTGGATTTTGTTAGTGATATATAAGAATGCTGATGACTTATGTGGGTTTATTTTATAACCAGCAACTTTGCTAAAGTTGTGGATTATTTCTAATAACTTTTAGCAGAATCTCTGGGGTTCTCTAAGTATACCATCATGTCATCGGCAAAGAGTGATAATTTGGCTTCCTCATTGCCTATTCTTATTCCTTTAATCTCTTTCTCAGCTCTTATTGCTATAGCTAGCGTTTCTAATACAATATTAAATAGTAATGGTGATAGTGGGCAACCTTGTTTCACTCCAGATCTTATTGGGAATGGTTGCAGTTTGTCTCCATTACATATGATGCTTACTGATGGTTTTAAATAGATGCTGCTGATTATTTTAAGGAAAAGTCCATTTATTCCTATACTCTCAAGTGTTTTTAATAGGAATGGATGTTGGATTTTATCAAATGTTTTTCTGCATCTATTGAGATGATCATATGTTTTTTGTTAATTTGGTTATTAACATGGCCAATTATATTGATAGTTTTCCTAATATTGAACCAGCCCTGCATTCCTGGTATAAATCCTACTTGATCATAGTGTATTATCTTGGAGATGATTTTCTGTAGTCTTTTTGCTAATATCTTATTTAAGATTTTAGCATCAATATTCATTAGGGAGATTGGTCTATAATTTTCTTTCTCTGTTTTCAGCCTACCTGGTTTAGGTATCAGTACCATGTCTGTTTGACAGTCAGACTTCAAGATATTTTATATTCTGTAGAGTTATTTTAAGTGGAATTATTCTTTCTATCTCAATACTGTGCTTTATTGATCATATAAAGAAATACTACTGATTTAATGTGGGTTTATCCCATAACCTACAATTTTTCTAGACTTATTAATTATTTCAAGTATTTTTTTTTTTTTAGTTAGTACTCTAGGGTTCTCTAAGAATACCATTACATCATCTGCCAAGATTAATCATTTTGTATCCTCCTTACCTATTTTAATTCCTTCACAATATCTTTTCTTCTCTTATTGCTAAAACTAACAATACTAAAACTAGTTACTATACTAAATAATATTTAAATTAATATGCAACATTGTTTCAGCCCTGATCTTATAAGGGAAGTTTCTAACTTATCATCATTTTAGATAATATTTGATGATTGTTTTAGATACTGCTTATCATTTTAAGGAACATTTCCTTTATTCCTATGCTCACTTGTATTTTTAATAGGAATGAATGCTGTATTTGTTGAAATTTTTTTCAGCATCTATTGAAAAAATCATGTGATTTATGTTGGTTTTCTTATTGATATGGTCAATTCTATCAGTAGCTTTACTAACATTGAATCAAACCTGAATTCCTTCTATGAATCTCTCCTGGTCATAATGAATAATTCTTGTGATATATTTCTTTAATTGCCTTGTTAGTGTTTTATTCAAAAATTTTGAAATGTGCTGTGGCCAGGTAGTGTGTTTCTGTGGGCTATAAGTATATGGCTGCTGATAAGTGCCTAATTACCCAACTCTATGTTGAAGCAAATGGAAATGTGGTTGCTGGAGGATACCTATTTGACTGGGCTATTGGGGCACATGGCAATTCCCAGGGGATGTGGTAATTTCTGGACCATAGTGTTCAGGCTTTCCTTCTTTTACCAAGACACATGGGAGTGTCTGTTATTGCCTGCTCCACAGATTTGGAATTCAAGATCTTCTGATAATTTGATGAAGTGGGGCTTGCTGCCAGCTCACTGGGAAGATTCCTATCTTGGACTGTACTCCTCTTCTTACCCAAGTGAGAACTCCTCCTGCTGATCCTCCAATATTGTTTCATGTCCATCAATTGAGAAATGGCTGAACAAGTTGTGGCATATGAAAGTAATGCAATATTATTGTTCTATTAAAAATGATGAACCACCTGATTTTAGAAAGGCTCGGAAAGATTTTTTTATGAATTGATGCTGAGTGAAACAAGCAGAACCAGGAATATACAGTACATAGTAATAGCAAAAATGTGCAATGATCAACTATGAAAGACTTGGTTCTTCTAAAAAGATTCAGTGATCCAAAGCAATTACCATACACTTTGGACAAAAAATGCCAACTGAATCCAGAAAAAGAACTAAGGAGACTGAATATAAATCAACACATGCTGTGTTCACTTCTTTTTTCTGGTTTTTTTTTTTTTTTTTTTTTTGGTCTCTTCCATGGTTTTTCCCTTTTGATTTTTGTTTTTTTTTCCTCTCCCAACATGATTCATAAAGCAATGTGTATTAAAAATAAATAAATTTACTAGGAAAAAAACAAAAAATAATTAAAAATAAATGGCTGTTTCAACTGTCTCTTTAATTCTACTACCCCCGGGCGGGCCAGATGGGGAAGACACACGCTGCCTTTTCTAAGCTCTTCTTACCCTCTTTATCAATATTATACGAGCCCTCAAAATATCTTGATGCCAATTGTAAAGATAAGGGAAAAGAAAACTCACCGCCAAGAAAATCGCAGTTCCCAAAAGGTTGGTTCCGGGGCCAGGGGGGATCGGGCAGATAGAGAAATTAGGTTCCGAGGAGGCCAAACCGAGGGTGAAGGCACAGTCTCAGCACAAGCGCGCATCCCCAACCCGCAGTAAGGGGCTTTTCCTTGAGGGATCCTGCACGGCAGGAGAACACAGCCCGGTTAGCCTCCAACCCCAGGGGGGAGCCGTTTAAAAAGTTTTCCAGGGCCGATTTGCATCAGGAGAGACGTGGGCAGAGTTTGTGGTGTTGCATTCTGCGTCAGGAAATACCACAGTCCCACAAGAGGCCCGGCCTGGGCGGTGACACTTTAACTTAGTTCTAGCCGAGGGCAATCGAAATCCACTCAGCCTACTAACAGTTTGATACCGGCCAGTGCTGGAACCATTCCTGGGGAAGGAAAACTCCACCCAGAGCATTATACCGAGCCGGAAATGGTTTACATCTTTCCCTGCTCTGCAGAGGAATTGGTAACCCCTTGCCTAGGAGACCACCCAAAGGCTTTAAAACATGAATAAAAAGAAAAAAGAACAATCGACAGTTTATGCAGAAAAAAGAGCAGGTCAGCAAACCTGAAGAGACCTCAAACAGCAAAAATGCATCAGACTGTCCTCCTTACATAATGTTCATAGAAGAGACCATTGGGTCCAAAAGAGAGTTAGAAGATAAATGGGGAAAGGAAAGAGAAGCCTTAAAGAGAAACAACTTCCTGAAATACGAATTGAAAAGTTAAAAATTCCCAGGAAGTGAGGAAACAAAATTGGGAATTGGAAAAATAAAAAACTTAGGAAAGTAAGAATTGTGAATTGAAAAATAAAGAATTCACTAGAAAGTAGGATTTGTGAATTGAAAAGACAAAGAACCAAAAAGTAGGATCTGTGAATTGAAAAGAAAATAATTCACTAAAAAAAAAAATTATGAAATGGAAAAAATTCCAAGACCAAAACAATACATTCAAAAAATTCAATTGACATATACAGAAAGAAGTAAAAAAGCTAATGAAAAAATAATTTTAAAAAATTAGAACTGAACAAATTGAAACTAATGATGCATTGAGACAGCAAGAATATAACAAAACCAAAAAATGACAAACTGAAAACCATGAATTATCTATTAAAATGACAGACTTGGAAAATTCTAGGGAGAGATAATTGGGATTATTGACCTTCCGAAAACTATGACGAAAAAAAAGAGCCTAGATACTATTTTACAAGAAATCATCAAAGAGAACTGCCCAGGTGTAATAGAACGAAGGTAAAAGGAGAAAGAATTCATCGAACACCTTCTGAAAGAAACCCCAAAAAAAAACCCAAGGAATATTGGTGGCAAAATTTCAGAACCATCGATTAAGGAAAAATTTTACAAGCAGCCAAAAAAAAACCATTTAAATAGAGGGCCAATAAGGATCACCCAAGATCCTGCCCTTTAAAGGAAAGAAGGGCCTGGAAATGATATTCCGAAAGGCACAAGAACTTGGGATGCAGCAAAATAAACACCCAAAAGCTAGCTTTTCTTCCAGGGGAAGAAGATGGATTTAATGAAACAAATGAATTATTTGTTTCTGAAGAAAAAACCAGAACTAAAAAAAATTTATTCCAAGAATAGAACCAAGAGATGCAGAAAAAGGAAAAATAATCTTGAGAATTGTATTTCGGTGGATAACAAAATTGTAAAATTTGATAGTATGATATAAATAAAAAGGGGTAGATATGGAAAAAGGGATGATGGCAGAAAAGGGGAGGGATAAAAGAGGGAAACCAATCCCCAAAGAGGCTAAGGAAACTTATCATATCTGAGGGAATTTAGAGAGGGGAGGAACATTGTGAACTTACCTCATCAGAGTTGGCTCAAAGAAAAATAATTGAATTTGTTTTAGAGAAAATTCTCTCTGCCCATTAAAAAACGGGGGAGAGGAAAAGGAAAAGAAAAAGAATAATAAGGAAGGAAGGGGAAAAGACCAAAGGGGGAGGGAGGGGATTAAAAGAGGATAAGATCGTGATACAAGAGGGGTACATGTTTAAAAGGGGAAAAAGAGGGCTGGGGAGGCAAGAATAAAAAGCACAATCTGGGGGGTTATTAGATGGCAGGAAAACAGATTTAGTAATTTAACGTAAAAATGGGATGAACTCCCCTAAAGAGGAGGCAGATAGCAGACATCAAAAGTCAGAACCCACAATATGTTGTTTACAAGAAAACATTTAAAGCAGGGGATGCATATAATAAAAAGTAAAAGGCTGGAGCAAATCTATTATGCTTCAGGTGAAGTCAGGAAAAGGGTAGCCATCCTTATCTCGATCACAAAAGTAAAATTGATCAATTAAAAGAGATAAGGAAGGTAACTACATCCGCAAAGGGTAGATAAAAACGAAGCAATATCAATATTAAAATATATGCAAAGGGTAAGGGCACTCAACTTCCAAAGGAGAAGAAGAGGGTTGCAAGAAGAAATAGACAACAAAAACTGTAATAGTAGGAGATCCAACCTTGCACCCTTCAGAATTAGAAAATCAAACCACAAAACAAATAAGAAAAAATTAAAGAAGTAAATATAATATTAGAAAAATTAGGTATGTTGATCTTTGAGAAAATTGAATGGAGATAGAAGAAATATACTTTCTTCTCAGCAGTTCATGGAACCCCATTCAAAAATTGACCATATTGGAAAAAGACCCTAAATTAAAATGCAAGAAAGCAGAAATAGTAAATGCTTTCTTTCAGATCATGATGCAATAAAACTACACAACAAAAAGTTAGGGAAATAGACCAAAAGTAATTGGAAACTAAACAATCTTTATCTTAAAGAATGATTGGGTAAGGAAATTAAGATACAATTAATAATTTCATAAGATAATACAATGATGAGACATCATACCAAAATTGTGGGATGCAGCCAAAGGGTAAAAGAGGGAATTTTATATCCTTAGAGGTTACTTAATAAAAACAGAGAAAGAAAAGATTAATGAATTGGGCTTACAATAAAAACTAAAAAGACCAAATTAAAAACCCCAATCAAATATAAATTGGAAATTTAAAATTAAAAGGAGAAATTAAAATATTGAAAGTAAAAAATTGAACTAATTAATAAAACTAAGAGTTGGTTTATGAAAAAGCAAAAAATAGATAAGCCTTTGGAAATCTGATTAGAAAAGGAGGAGGAAAATGAAATTAGTAGTCTTAAAATGAAAAGGGAGAACTTTCCACCAATGAAGAGGAAATTGAGAAATAATAAGGAGTTATTTTGCTCAACTTTTGCCAATAAATTTGATAACCAAGGAAAATGAGTACCTCCAAAAAAAGACTTCCCAGACTAAAGAGGAAGAAGAATTTTGAATAGTCCCCTTTAGAAAAGAAATAGAACAGGCAATAAAAACCCCTAAGAAAAAACCCCGGACCAGATGGATTTAATTGAATTTTACCAAACATTTAAAGAAAATTTCCCAATGCTATATAAATTATTTGATAAAATAGGAATGAAGGAGTCCACCAAATTCCTTCTATGACACAGACATTACTAATACCAAAACCAGGTAGGGAAAACAGAGAAAGAAAATTATAGACCAATCTCCTAATGAATATTGATAAAATTTAAAAAGATATTAGCAAAAGACAAGAAAATCACCCCAAGATAATACACTAGATCAAGTAGGATTTATACCAGGAATGCAGGGTGGTTCAATATTAGAAAAACTATCAAATAATTGGGTTAATAACCAAATTAAAAAAACCATATGATCACTCCCAATAGATGCAGAAAAAGCATTTGATAAAATCCAAATCCATTCCTATTAAAAACACTTGGAGTATAGGAAAAAAGACTTTTCCTAAAATAATCAGCAGCATCATTTAAAACCATCAGTAACATCATATGTTTGAGACAAACTGCAACCATTCCCAATAAGATCGAGGAAACAAGGTTGCCCAATTAAAGTTACTATTTAATAGATTAGAAACGCTAGCTATAGAATAAGAGCTGAGAAAGAGATTAAAGGAATAAGAATACAATGAGGAAGCCAATTACACTTTTGCCGATGACATGATGGTTCTTAGAGAACCCCAGAGATTCTGCTAAAAAGTTTTAGAAATAATCCCAACTTTAGCAAAGTTTTTATAAAATAAACCACATGATCACATTTTATATATCACTAATAAAAATCCAACATGAGTTACAAAGAGAAATTTATTTAAAGAACATGATAATATAAAATATTTAGGAATCTATCGCCAAGGGAAAATCAGAAACTTTATAGCAAAATTACAGACCACTTTTCAACCAAATTTCGATCTAACCAATTGAAAAATATTAAATGCCTTGATAGGGCGAGCAATAATAAAGAGACAAATTACCTTAAACAATTCATTTATTTAGCGCTTCCAATCAGACCAAAAACTATTTTAAACCTAGAAAAATAACAACAAAGTTTAAGGAAAACAAAAGGTCAAGAATTTAAGGGAATTAATAAAAAAATCTTGGTGGCTTAGCTTACAATCTAAAAACTATACTATAGAGCAGCAGTTCCAAAACTATTTGGATTGGCCAAGAATAATTAGTTGATCAGTGGAATAGATTAGGTTTAAGGGAAAAAATCAAAAAATAGCAACCCAGTCTTTAAAACCCAAAGATCCCAGTTTGGGATAAGAACTATGTTTAAAAAATTGCTGGAAAATTGAAACCTTTACAGAAACTAATTGACCATACTTAACGCCAAACAAGATAAGGTCAAAATGGGTTATGACCTAGGCATAAAAGAATGAAAATTAATAAATTAGAGGAACATAGGATAGTTTACCTTCGACCTGTGGAAGGGGAATTTTATGACCAAAAGAACTAGAGATCATTATGATCACAAAATAGAAAATTTTGATTATACCAAATGAAAAGCTTTTGACAAACAAAACTAATGCAGCAAATTAGAAGGGAAGAATAAACTAAAAATATTTTTACAGTCAAAGGTTCTGATAAAGGCCCATTTAAAAATATAGAGAATTAACCCAAATTTATAAAAATCGCCATTTCCAATTGAAAATGGTCAAAGGATATGAACAGACAATTTCAGATGAAGAAATTGAAACTATTTCTAGTCATAGAAAAGATGCTCCAAGTCACTATTAATCGAGAAATGCAAATTAAGAAACTCTAAGATACACTACACACCGTCAGATTGGTAAGATGGGGAAAAAATAATGAGATTGTTAGGGATTGGGAAAACTGGGAATTGATTCATTGTTGGTGAGGGAACGAATCCAACCATTTTGGAGAGTAGTTTGGAAATGTCAAAAAGATCAAACTGTGCATACCCTTTGATCCAGCATGCATGGATTATATCCCAAAGAGATTTAAAGAAGGAAAAGACCTGTATGTGCACGAAGTTTGTAGCCCTTTTTAGTGGTAGAAACTGGAAACGAATGATGTCCATCAGTTGGAGAATGGTTTAAAAATTGTTATGAAAATTGGGAAAATTTGTTCTGAAGAAATGACCAAAGGATGATTTCAGAAAGGCCTGGAGAGACTTACCGAACGATGCTATGAAATGAGAGGACCAGGAGATCATTATAACTAACAACAATACTAGATGATGACCAGTCCTGATGGATCACCCCTCAGCAACGGGATCAATCAAATTTCTAATGGAGCAGTAATGAACTGAACTAGCTATACCCAGAAAAAGAATTGGGAGATGACTAAAACCAACATTGAATTCAGCCCCTATATTTATGCACACCTGCATCTTTGATTTCCTTCTAACAAGTACAAAATTAGAGTCTGATTTTTTTGTACAGAAAATAATGTTTTTATGTATATTATTGTATCTGTTATATTTTAATATATTTAAATCTACTTATCCTGCCATTTTAGGGAGGGTGGGGGGTAAGGGAAAAAATTGGAAAAGAGGTTTGGCAATTTTAATGCTGTAAAGACCGTATATATCCTTAAATTAAAAGACTATTAAAAAAAAAAAAAAAAAAAAAAAAGAGAGTTCTACTACTCCCATCTTGGGGTTCTATTTTATGGTTTCTCATAAATGAACATGGGAGGGTTACAGTGATTCACCACTTATTCCACCATCTTGGCTGGTGTAAGTTGTAAATATTTTAACATGATTTGAGATATGAAAATGGGATGACCAACATTTAGTAACTAAAAATTCTGTTATTGTCCTTATGGCTTATTTTGGTGCATAATTATATATTGCTTAGTATTGTTCAGATGTTTCTAAAAAAGTATTCTCTTTTATATTTATAAAAATATTGAGGTCAATAAATATCTTTCAGAACCCACAGAACACAGAAAAGCATTGTAAGGTAATGAGCAGATGACAAACCTTAAGTGAAGTCCTTTCTCTGATATATTCTGACTGGACAAATGACTTAACTTTTCAATGTCCTAGGAAACTGAGATTATAATTTACAAAGGAAGTTGCTTACTTACATTGATGTAGGTAGTTTGTACTCAAATAATTTTCTATATAGAGGAGTTTACAGGTAAAGACAAGTTCCATATTCTCTTCTTCCTTACAAGATAGGGAAAACTACAGGAAAACTATATATATATATATATATATATATATATATATATATATATATATATATGTAAATTTAAATTAATTTCATAAACTCCAAAAGTGATGTCAGAATTGTGGAAAATTAAAGAAGAAATATCATCTTATTAAGATGTACAAAGATTTTGAAGTGAAGATTTTTTTCCCCCTAAATTTTTCATTTCAAAATTGTGATGAGTCTTATAGTGTCGGTTATTTTACAATCTCATAAAAAAATACAGAATGTGAAAAGTTTCTGTTTTTTACCTTAGTCTTATCAGTGTGCTCCCTAATTTATTTAAGGCCCTGGGCATATGGCCCAGAGCTTATTTTCATGGTTGAAATTTTGGATAGTCTCTCAAATTAGTTCAAGTGTTACTTCTTGTCTTTTCCTGTTGTTTTGTATCTTTTTTTAAAAATTATGTCATGCTTTGATTTCTTGAGTTTGGTCCTTATTTATAAACATGGCCTATCTGACCTGCAAATCAAAAAGTTTCTTGTTGAGTTTGTGTTAAAAGCAATAGGACAAAGACAACTGTAGATCTCAAGTATGAGTTGGACACTTTGCTCTCCTCAGGGATGTTTTGGTGGCATGTTAGTCCAATTATTTTTTTTTTTTGCTTGACAGTGTTATTTCTGTGCCCAGAAACTAAAACCATGAGGTTTATTTTTAAAACTTACATCAATTATTAATTGCTTTTGACTGATAGATTCCTCACAATGTTTTTCAAATCTTCCTAGTATATACACCTCACTATTTCCTAACTGGTTAAAAAGTAGCTCTAATAAGAAATTAGATTTTTTTTAAGTAAAACATTATAATTGGCCAACATGTACATATTTGACATTTAACTTTCATATTTTCCCATGAGACTAGTCAAAAACTGTGAAAATAGCATAGTACCAATGAGCAACACAAGAAAAAATGGCCATTAGATAATAAAGTAGGATGTTAAATAAGGAATTTAAATAAAATTTCTATTTTAAATCTTTTAATTATTCATAGCATGACAATGCTTAATCAAACAGTGATTTATATTTCAAAATGGACTTTTAAAAATCCAAGGAATTATAGATCAAAAATGAAAAAAACCTCAGTGCCTATCTAATCAAGCTCTCTCTTTTTATAAAAGAAGAAACTGGAATCCTTGGAGTTTAAGTTACTTATCCAAGATTGCCTAAGTAATAGGGATAAGAAACAGAAAAAAAATTAATCATAACTATAACTAGAAAGGAAAAAAGGATCAGGTGTATAGCAATGAATGACAAAGGTAGATGAGGAACCACATTGATACTATGAGGATATTAAGAAATACAGGGGACATTATATTAAGAGAATTTTCTTCAGATATTCTATGGAAGATTTTTATTAAATATGTATATCTTGAGCTAAACAGCCTAGGTGGTACAGGAGATAGATTTTTAGGTCTATAGACAAGAAGACTCCTCTTTCTGAGTTTAAATGTAGCCTTAGACACTTGCTAGTTATGTGACCTTGGGCATCTCAATTAACCCTGTTTGCCTTAGTTTACTAATTGGTAAAATAAACTAGAGAAATAAATCACAAGGTAACCCAATATCTTTGTCAAGAAAACACTACATCAAGTAATGGTCCTGGTTACACAGATAAGCCTCAGAATCTGATTACAAGTCTAAGTTTTCTTTTTGAAAAATTTTTATTGATATCTTTTTAGTTTTATATCGCAAGTTTTCTCTGATTGCCATCCCATATAACAAATAACTCTAAACAGAAAAAAAAAAAAAATAAATGAGGAAAAAGGAAAAATATAAAAGGAATACAAAATAAAATAAAACAAAACAAAAGAGAATATTACTATGTGCCCAGCAGAACATCAGGAAGGATTCAAAATATATAACAACAAATTACCAGTTCAAGAAAGTGTGTGTGTATATATATACACATATTAATAGAAAAAATTATATTCATGAGTGTTCATCTTTTCTTTATTTCCTTGTAAACGGTTCTTTATATTCTCTGATGTGCACCTTTTTTTTTTTTTAACTTTATTTTCCCCTTTTCATCCTCCTCCCACCTCCAAGCAGGCTATAGTTAAGAAAGGATATATTTATGTATACATATGTAGACATACACATACACATACACATACACACACATACATATTCACAAATCTTTCCTATCCCTGCTGACTCTTTGCTTTATTTCTTCTCCTTAACTTGCCCTGCTATTACTCCTGTCGCCCAGGAACCCCTCCTTTGTTTTCATCCCTCACCTTTACTACCCCATCTGTCCATTCCTCTCCCCTTATTTCTTTATAAGTTTTGAAGGGCGCTATATATTTCATAGTATATATTTAATCTTGCCTATTTAACCAATTCCTGATGTGAGTAGGTTTTCATAACTATGAGCTCTCTTCTTCCCTCTAATTATTAAACATATGGTATATATTTCTCATGCAAATATATATATATATATATATATATATATATATATATACACACACACACACATACAATTTGTCCATTTTGAGTTCCTTGCAATTGATCTTTAATATTGGCTCTTTTATTTTAAATTTTCTATTAAGTTCCAGTTTGGTTGACAAACAGTCCTGAAAGTTCATTGAACGTTCATTTTTTTTTTTTTTTACTATTATAGAAAATTTTATTGGATGTGGTATTTTTGACCAGAAGCCTACTTTTTTTGATTGTCAGTAGATATGATTCCAGCACCTGTGGCATTTTATTGTGGCTGCTGATATGATCTGTATAATTCTAATTGTAGCACCAGTGGTTTTTAATTGTTTCTTTCTTGCTTCTTGCAAAATTTTCTTTGACTTAGGGTTTCAAAATTTGACAATAATATCTTGTTGAGGTGGTGGTCAATGGAGTTTTTCTATTTCTATTTTCCCCTCATGCTCTGTCATTCCAGGACAATGTTCTTGGATAACTCTTGCATTATTGAGTTAAGGTACTTTTTCTGATCACAACTTTCAGGCAGTCCAATTATTATATTTTCTCTTCTTGATCTGTTCACCAGATCAGTTGTTTTTCTTATAAAATGTTTCACATTCTGTTCTATTTTTTCATTCTTGATGTCTTGTTATTTCCTAGTGTTTCATAGCTTCACTGGCTTCCCCTTGCCCAATTCTAATTTTCAAAGAGTTATTTTCATCCCTGAGACTCTGTATCTCCTTTTCTAGTTGGTTAACTTTTTTTCATAATCTTTTTTGTTTTTCTTGAATGGTTTTTATTTTTTTAAGTTTTTCTTCAATGCTTCTCATTTGATGTTTAAATTATCTTTTGAGTTTTTCTATAAATTTTCTCTGGGTAGGGAGGGAATTCACATTATTCTTTGTTATGGGCCAGTACTCAGTACTTAAAACAAGGATTCTTACAAGGTGCTAACTCAGTGGAATTGATAAAGACAATGGTTATGTAGTTTAGCATGGTGATTAATAGTTCTCTAAATTCAGTATTATTGATTTAATCTGACAACAAATAATGGTTTCCTAGTGATGTAATGATTGGTTTATACTCAGTGTACAGCATATAAACTGGGACAAACTCAGACTCAGAGCCAAGGATTCATTCACTTCGTCTCACACCACCTTGGTGGCTGGCCTCCTACACTTTCCCCACTGAGACTAAGGTTGGTTTGAAAAGATCTCCAGAAAGCTGCCCAGCCCCAGGCAAGGAGACAATAAAGAATTTGGGCTTTGGACTTTAATACCTGGCTATTCTTGTGATTATGCCACTGAAAAGAAGGCTGGTCCCAAGACCTTCAGAAAACCAACAAGATTTTGTTGTGGAAGAATAAGCTTTTTTTTTTTCTGTGAAGATTAACCCTGAAGGCAAAAACATTTAAAAAAAAATTGTCAACACATTGAAAAAATTCTGAAAATACATGCTACAAATAAGAGTGAAAAGGGTGTTATATCTCTTCTTTTGAGCCATCATCAATTAGTCAATGTATATTTATTAAGTGCCTCTTCTGTGCCAGAAACTGTGCAAAGTACTGGGATACAAGAAATGTAAAAGACAGTCTGTCCTCTCAAGAAATTCAGAGAGATAATATCAAAATAATTAAGTATAAACAAGCTATATAGAGGATAAATAGGAAATCACCAAAAGAAGAAAGATTAGAATTAAGGAGCCACAGCAAAGTCTTCCTGTAGGAGATAACATTTTAAGACAAACTTCAAAAAAACTAGGGAACCCAAAAAGGACAAATAAAGAGGAAGAGCTAGTCAGCACATGAGAAGATAACCAGCTAAGTGTCTCAGATCTGGAGAATCAGTGTCTTGACACAGGAGGGTGGTAAGGTCAATGGATTATGATGAGGTTTAGATATGGGGTATCTAAATGAAATTAAGGTTTAACTGAGGTGTAGTGGTAGGTTCGGAGTACAGGGAATCAAATAGAACTCCCCTGCAACTCTATTGGATTTGGCACAAAGATATGGAGTTAAATGAGGTCTAGTAACGGTGTGAGTCCCCTGTAAAGGAATTTACAGGCCTGAAAAGCTAGATTGATAAAATAGGTTTATTATGGGGTTTGGAAGTAAGGTTAACGTATAGTCAAGGAAATAGGTGAAGGTAGCGATAAGAGGATACTGGAAACAGGATTCCAGTGAAAAGAGGGTCCTTGGGGTGCAGCATGCTTTGACCCTCTGCAAAGAGAGGGCTCCAGTTTGATTCTTTTATAAGGAGAGATTTAGCTAAAGGGGCCTGTGGGTGGAGTCCCAATCTGGATTTCAGTGGGGGCTTGAGTTTGCTTGGTGGGGCTTGGGAAACTTGAGCAAATCATTAGAATGGGCACTGGGACAGCCCAAGTTGGCTCAGCTCCAGGTGGGTGCTGGGACAGGCCCGGAACTTCTATTGGGATTCAAAGGGGAGATTTTGACCAGGATTTGTGAATCAAAAAATCCTAGCTTCCTGGATTGATAATGCATCAGCTAGGACAGGTAGGGAATCAGAAAGAAAGGAATAAATAAATTCTTAAAGGGACCACCACCCACATCAGATTACAGAGCATTTCTAGGTGAATAAATTGTAAGAATACTGAAAAGAGGTAAAAGGGGGCCAAATTCTGAAGGGTTTTGAACCAATGATGAAATATTTTAGATTTCATCCTCAAAATTTGGAGATGAGGAAGTGTTTTGGAAGAAAGATAAAAAGTACAGTTTTGGACAATTTAAGTTTAAGATGTCTACAGGACATCCAGTTCAAAATGTTTAAAAGGCTGTCGGATCTAACATACTTGAAGCCATTGTTGGTTTTTGGAATGCAACATTGACTTTTGATTATGTTGTGGTTGATCTTTCCAAATACATTGCTTTATTCATTGTATATACTGCTTTATTGGCTCTACATTTCACATCAAATCATATAAGTCTTTCAAAGCTTTTCTGTATTCATCAAATATATTAATGTTTACAATAGTGTAATATTCTATTACATTTATATAGTGTTTAGCCATCCCTCATTCAGTGAGTATTTTGCATAAAAAGTGCTGTTATAAATATTTTGGTGTGTAAGAAAACTGCCTTATTACCAGTGTCATTCAGGTTATAGACATTTTTGTCATTTTGTGTGTGTGTAATAGCAAATTTCATTCAATCATTGCAAATCCAGTGATTTTTTTTTTCTTAATAGAGTGTTGGCTTTTAAAATAAAATGTACTAGAGTCAGTTTTATATTTCTTTATCATTTAGGAAGAGTGAAACTTCTTAAATTGTATCTTGAAATCCAAATATACTATATAATATTTTATATTTTCCTAATTGGTTAAAAAAAAGTGAGTAGTTTCCCATGATATCTTATGAAATGGTAACATCGATTCTCATATTCAGTTATTCATCACTCATCCCATGTTCCATGATACCTCAATTTTTATCATCCTTGGAAGTTCAATGATCATGTCTATAAGTCCTTTCATTTTCCTGAGTTTCATTTTAGCTTCTTTAAACTTTTTGATACACAGTAAGAAGGTAGGTCGAGTGTCCAGATAACAACCACTATTACTCTTTCTGGGACCTAGGAGTAACTTAGAAATCTGGGTTTTCTAGTACTGTTGCTCATGAGTCTTTACCACGAGGCACTCCAATGATTAATATCCAGATTTAATTAGCTTGTAAAAAAGTAGCTTAATAAGCATATGAATAAGCAAAATGAGTTTTTACTGCATCATCCCTTCAAAGTGACAACCCCATCTTTCCAGGGGTACATAAGATCTCTAGAAAGAGGGAATCCAAACTAGAGGAAAGCATATAGCCAAAAGGTAAACTTACTGCTCCTTGTTGCTGGAAATCCATCCACCTCTCCCTTTTTCAGTGACTTATGTTCAACTGATAAAACTCCAGAAATCCTGTCCTTCCAAAATGTATCTGGTCAGTGATGATGAAACAGAAAAACTCCATGATCACTATACTCAAGGGAAATTCCTCTTCAGGATTATTCATCGCTGAATCTGAACAGCACTCACTGGTACTATAATACTCAATTCTGAACTGGCTTGCTATATTATATTATATTATATTATATTATATTATATATACACATATATATGTTTTTAGTGGTTCTGACCCTCTTATGCAAACACAAAATATTTCTTATGTGCATCATTTTTTTTTCATTTAATGGTATACATAAACATATATTTGTGTGTATATAGTATGCATGTGTTACACACATACACATACATATATATTATTTTTTTTTTTCATTTTTGGGTTTTTTATTTGTTTTGTTTTTTGTTTATAATGCTATAGTCAATGTACATTTTGTTATACTTATGTCACTTGACATCAGTTCATAAAAGCAAGTCTTCCATGCTTCTCTATATTCACTCTATTCATTTCTTACAACAAAGCAATATTTCTTTATGCTGATAACAGGGTCTACTTCAGAGAGCATGAGTGTATGGTGAGTCAGTTTTTAGAAATTCATGATGACATGGAATAGAGGGACCCAAATCTCTTCCTCAAGTGTGTTCAGGTATTCTTTGACTACTTCCCACTTACTGGGTGGTGAAGAAAAGAAAAGCCTTTTGATTGGTTGTAGAGATGGAACTGAATGTACTCTGCTCTATACTATTGTTTTTCACCAAGAGGTCCTCAGCAGTTTGTACTTATCATTCCAATGAATCCAGGAAGAGAAATTCTTTTGAATGGTTAGTGACTTTTCACATACATATATATTAAATATGTATATACATATGCATACCAAATATACATATATACATATAAAGAATGCAATTGAGCGATATTAATCTCTTAATTATAGATTAGGAAAAATATGCCTCACACATCAATGCAGTGAACACATTTACCTTTTTACATAAGGAAAATTCAAGTTCTATGTTGCTGACAAGATCAGACTCAATGAATGAAAACACCATCTGTGCTGCTAAGACATCTACCTGTTTGTTTGGCTCTCTCCTCAACAGCACCTTGTTGACAGTGTAAGTGAATTTTATATCAATATAAAGTGTGAGCTTATGCTGCAGGAGTCTGTAATGTGGGAAATGGGCACATTGAAAAGCATAAGATTGATTGCCCCTGTAAAAAGCAGAAATACACCATGCACCAGAGAGTACGTACACAAAGAAACAAAAGAGGATTAGCAATACATTCGAATTCATCAGAGGTTCAATCTTGCATTCCATCTGAAGAAGAAACAATTCCAAATTTTATGCTTTAAATTGATAATTTTAAAACAAAATTACAGTATCTAATATCTTAAGATATAAATGATTTATGTTTAAATTCACTTTATGAAACAAGTCAGAGAAAAAAAAAGTATTACATTATAACACGAAACAAGTCAGTATTATCAGTTTTACATATATTTGAACAAATTTCTGATTATATAATATCTCCAAAATATAAATACAAAATTAAGTACATATTTTATATATTATACAAATGTTGATCGTAGACCCCATTTGATTTAAAAATATTTTTTCTCTACTTTGCATTCTAAGTACATATTATTATACATTTTCTATCAAATTCCCAAGGACAAATTCCCTCTCCTCTTCCATTTTAGAGATGAGGAAATGGAGGCCCAGAAGACTTAAAATGATTTAATCAAAATTTCAATCATAAAGCAGTAAAGCTAAATCAATTCTTTCAAATCTGAATCTACCATTTTTAAAAATAATACCACAGAGTTCTGAAGGTGCTGGTATGTTTTTATTAATCCCATATTCTGTGCAAATCATTGTATTAAAGCACTTGTAGAACCAGTAGAAGAGGAAGACAGTTGGTGTTTTCATTGAGCTCTCATTTAAATGGAAAAGACCTTACAGATTGAAGATGTCAGCTGCAAATTAGATAACAAAGCCTCTTCAAAGACTTCCACAAGTAGGAATCCCTTTGTCATATCTAAGCATTGCTTTATCAAATTTAGAGGAAAAAAAATGAAATCGGATAAGAGAAGCAGTAAAGAGATAAAGCTATAGAGTTGGATCAGATGTAAAGGAAAAACCCTTAAAAATGAAAATTAAAGCACTTCTACTATTACCAAAGGTTGAAACTATGAAGAATATGATTTAAAAAAAAAAAAACACAACTGATATTCAGGAGTCTACCTAAGAATGATCTATATACAAATTTACAATTCAGTTGTAACTAAGATTTATATGATAATAGTTTTATGAAACAATAAGTGAAGGGACCTAAGTTACAATAAAAGATCTGTTCTTTACTATTTTTGCAACTTTGGCTATGTTATTGTGCTTCTCTTTCTTCACTTGTAAAATAAAGACCTTGGAATAAATTATTTCTACTTGCTACATTCCAGCTATAGATCCAATGATCCTAAGAAAGATAAAGCAACATATGTGGAAGTGAATATATGTATTCAAGTTGGTTAAAGATCTGTGCTGGATAGCTTATACAGGCTCATGAGGAAATAGATTGTTAAATTTTCATTGTTAGTATTACACTTGGGAATACATCAAAATGCTATAAATCAGGGTTTGCTTTATTGATTGTTCAGATAAGAAAATATTGGAGAAAATATTAACAATCTTGATTAAGTGTAAAATATGTTGAATGTGTAATTTTGGAGGAAATCTTATTTTCTAATATTTACCAGAATGCCCCTGGTTAAATCCTTCTCATATATTATTAAACAGATACTTGCATCCCAAATATCTTATCTTCAGTCTATACAAGCTAATATAGTTTTGCATTATTATAGGGAATTATTGTCCAAACACAAATCTAGCAGAATATTCCTTTAATAAAGACTTCTTCAACATTCATCTTCTTTTCTTGATATAGGTTTTATTCTTCACAGAAAATCCTAGACTGTGTTAATTGCACCTATGAATATGACCTCCTCTAGTTCTCAATGTTTCAATAATTTTGTACTAACTACTAAATTTCAGCTCTTATCTTCACATCATATCTAAGCTAATTAGCAAGCCCTTTTCACTACATACACTGATTAGTCTTTATGTCCCCACATTACTTACTCATTTATTGTTAGAGCAATTAGCACCATTACTCTTTTGGAAAATGGCATTTCTCATAAATGCAAACACATGCTCCACCCCACATTCTACTTGCTTCATTATCTCTATGTCTCTTTTTTATTAACTGTATGATGTCATTACAACTTCTTTGTGTCTTGCACTGAGTGATTGAGAAAGAGATGGGGAAATAAATAAATGAGACAAAAGCACTCTGCTTCTAAGTAATAGTGGTCTGGACTTGATTAGCCAAAATTTAATGTTCTAAATCTAAATTCTGGAATATCCTTCATGAATTTAAATTGGAGGTCAATCAGTCATGGTTAAAATAAGCCTTGATTAATTAAACATATAATCCAATCCTAAGGAGGAGTGTTGTTTGTGAACTAAGTCAAGGCTTATTCTCTAGAGCTGGTTTTCAGTGATTGTAATATCAGAAGGAATCCAAACTGCTTATATAAACTTTAATATTGAGGACCAATTAGTAGTGATGAGGAGGGCCTCAGCATCTGATGGTGAATGTAGCTATCGAGTATGGAAGTATTACTGATTAGTTTCATTTCCTTATTTAATTTTAAATTAATTTGCATACCAGTTTGAACCATTCATAAGAGTTTCAAAACATAAATTTTATTCAAATGTAGCTTTATTTTCTACTTTATTTGTGTAAAGCTCACTTACTTATACTTTGCATATGAAAGTCACAATATGATCAGCAAATATCCTTACTATTATTGGCAAGTAAGGGAAAATATATTATGTTCCTACAAAAAAGACTATCTACATTAATTTAATTATTGTACAAATCCTTATACTAATTTTTTTGGAAAAAAACATTGTTAATGGCCAAAGAAATATACAGGTCTAGGATATTAGGACTTTATCCTAGGAACCAGCTTGATAGGGTGGTAGGGGTGTGAAAGGAGGTTTCCTCCACAGCTTTCCTCTTATGTGTCCTTTCATTGCCTCTTGGTCCTTATTTGAGCTCCTCTGTTCCCTAATCTATGCTGAGGAGTGCAAGATTTAGAGTTAAGACCCAAGTTCAAGTCTCATTTTGTATATTTACTAGCTGTATGACCCTAGAAAAGCTATTTGTTTTTTCTCAGACTCAGTTGCCTCATATTAAAAATGGAATAATAATATCTACCTTACTGGGTAGTTAAAAGAATTAAATATGCTAAATTAAGTATAGTAGTTTGGATACTTTAAGGCTTTATGTAAATGCTAACTTATCAAGATTATAATTATTAGCCTCAGTACCTATTTTACACCCTTTCCAAGTTCTGTAGCTCATAGGCCAGTGTCCTAGGTTCACCATCCCTGTCTACTAAAGATCCAGGCAAACCTAAAAGGGAGAATTTCACATTGTATTTCCAAATCCCCAAGCCCATTATCATCTTGAAGCTATCCCTCTGGTCTCACCTTCCAACTCTTCCTGGTTATAGTAATTCCTATTTAATCGTTTTACTGTAGGGTTTGTCTGAGATAGCCAAATGAACCCTTTGGCTACGCAGGAAAAGGACATGCATGCTGGTAGTCTTCACCCATCTTTGTCCTTTACTTATTATTAAAATTTATTCTGGCTTCATTGTCACCTCAACCAAGAATCCCCAAGACACTAATTCTCCTTTATCTCAGATTCCTAAGGATCACTTTTATGTTGGTTCTTAGTTTGATTCATCCACAGCAGAGGAGTGGAAATCTGCATCCATAATGGAAATATGAAAAGACTTTAATTCTTTCATAGAAAGGGAACATTCATCAATGATTCTTAAGAATTGACTTATTAATCAATAAAAAATTACCCTCAGTTACGAGTTTTAGAAACTCTTGTAATAAGAATGTTTATTATCTGTCTCACATTTTGGTTCCACTGAATACAGCTTGCTCCCTGCCAAGTGGGCTTTTTCTTTTTGGTGATTTCCCATTCAATCATTCTTACTTTCTCTTTCAGCAGTCAGTCAATCAGTCAACAAGTATTTGTATTATTTGGCCTCATGATTCCACTTAAAGAGAAGACCTAGGTTTGGGAATTTCCAAGAAATTGGTATGAATAAGAATCTTATAATTATACAATACAGCTAGGAGGCAAACAAATGTGTAATAACACATGCACACTATGTGGCAATATAAATGATAAAGATTTATCTCCACAGGGGCAAAGAAACTTCCTAGCAAGAAGCAAAAGGAGAAGTGTCAGGGAGGAAACATTCTCAAAGTCGGGGTTAGGTGGCAAAATGATATGCCTTAACAATGACTTTGGTTGAGAACAGGTAGTTATTGAGTGTCAGATCTGGGAGTGGTATTTTTAAGTAGACCTAGATACAGCTGTGAAGAAGGGTTGTTCTAGTAGGTGAAGGGTTTTTTTTTTTCCTTTTTTTGGGGGGACCACATATTTGTTTTGTTTCATTTCAAAAAGGACCAAAATAAGATCACTATGCTAGAATCAAGTTACAGTGTGTCCTACTATGGCTGATTAGACCATTGTAAATTCAGAATGCTCTGCCATAGGTCAGACACAAATAGTACATATAAACATTTGGGGTAATCTCTCTAACTTTTCATATTTCTAGTTTCCATTGGGCTAATTCAATTCTGCTTTGTTCAAAAGTGTTCAGCACTTTCTCTGATGAGGGTACGCCATATTGGGCAGTCCTGTGCTAGTATCTCCAATGTCATACATATAATTGATTCTAAAGTTCTTAAGACATACTTTGAGTGTGTTTTTATTTCACTTTTTCTAATCACCTTGTGAGTACTTGCCCTGTGTGAGTTCTCTACAAAAAATTTGTGTGTATATACACACATATATATATATGTATGTATATATAGGCAAGGATATATTTGGCACTCAAACAATGTGGCCAGCCCCAGAGTTGTGCTCTCTGCAGTAGAGGTGGAATGCTTGGCAGTTTAGTTTGAGAAAGGACCTCAGTGTCTGGTGTTTTATCCTTCCAGGTGAGCTTCAGAGTCTTCCTAAAATGATTTAAATGCTAAATTTCAATAAATATAAAAAGTATACAGGCCTCTGTTTTGTTCCTGGAATCCACAAAGTTTAATTGCATTTAGGTAAATGGAATATAGTGTTGGTGATGAGAAGTTCATAAGATGCAAAAGTCTTCAATAGTAAATGCCTGTTGCAACTTGCTGTTTCCAATTCCATTCTGCCTGAGGACTTCCTGCCATGTCTTGAAGTCTGAGCTTACTCTAGCATTAAAGTCACCCAGAATTATAATCTTCTCCTCCTCTGGCACATTGATGATAAGCATCTCTGCTTCATAATTCTTTTATTTGATCTCATCAGTATTTGTAATGGTGATAGCATAGGCACTGATGATTGGGGCATGGTGTTTTCCTGCAAGTGGCAATCACATTATCATGAGCCTTGCCTTTTGGAAGGCAAGTGAACTTGTTTACTAGATTAGTTTTGATTGCAAAAACTAAACCATTTTCAAGGCACTGCCTCTCACTGTGGCTATTCCAGAAAAAACATGCATCCAGCTCTCCTTCAGTAAGTTGATTTTCATTTGCCAGCCTTGTTCCACTCAAGGCTGCTATTTGGATGCCATCCCTGTTGAGTACTCGCACAAGAGCTGTTCTTATTTCATGTCTACTAGATTTTGTGTTGTCTATATGTGTATACACATTCCTTATACCAACGGTGAAAGGAATAGGCTTTTCAGAAACATTTTTTTTTTTACATTTTTTAGTATCTCAACCACAGCAGTAATCAGGCCAGGGTTGGCTTAGCAGACAATTTTTAGGACACTTAGCCCCTTCATCACATAAAAAAATGAGCAGTACAATCTTTTTTTTTAAATATTTTTTCTAGTTGAACAAGTATATTAATTTTTTAAATTCAAATTTCTTTATGAAGCATCATGAGAGAAAAATCAGAACAAAAAATTAGTGTTTTTTTGAGGAAAGAAGACAAGAAAAGGAAGAAAGGAAAACAGAAAAAAAGAAGTAAACATAGCATGTGTTGATTTACATCCTTTTGGGGGAGCAGAACAATTGATATTTTTCCAATGTTTAGATCTGACTTGATTTATTTACAAATTTGTTTTTAATCATGTCCCCATAATTCTTAGGTTTCTAATTGGCAGATAAACCATTAAGTATTTTATTTTGTCTACCATACATTTTAAATGGAATTTCTCTTCCTATCTCTTTCTGATAGGCTTTATCAGTAGTACATAGAAATGCTAATGATTTGAGAGGATTTATTTTATATCCTCTTACTTTGTTGAAACTGTGAATTTTTTCCAAAAAGTTTTTGGATGACTTACTAGGATTCTCTAAGTTTATCATCATATCTTCTAAAAAAGAGTGATAGTTTTACTTTCTTATTGCCTATTCTAATCTGTTTCATTTCTTCTTTCCTTATTAGTAAAGCCAGAATTTCTAGTATACTGTTGAATAATAGTGAAACATCCTTGTTTCACTGCTAATCTTATTGGGAATGTGTCCAGCTTCTCTCCTTTACAAATAATGCTTGCTGTTGGTTTTAGATAGATACTATTTATTTTAAGAAAAGCTCCCTTTATCCTTCTGCTGTCTAGTGTTTTTAATGAGAATGGATCTTGTATTTTGTCAAAGATTTTTCTACATCTATTGAGATTATCCTATAATTTCTATTGGTTTTGTTATTAATATGGTTGATTATGGTAATAGTTTTCATGACATTGATACAGCCCTGCATTCCTGGTATAAATCCCACTTGCTACTAGTGTATTATCCTACAGGTAAATTGAAGTAATCTCTTTGTTAGAATTATATTTAAAATAGTTGCATTAATATTTATTAGGAAGATTGGTCTCCAATTTTATTTCTCTGCTTTGGCTCTTCCTGGTTTAGGTACCAGTACCATATTTGTGTTTAGAAGGAATTTGGCAGTACTCTTTTTTTTTTAACCTATATTTCCAAATAGTTTACAGAATATTAGAATTAATTGTTCTTTAAATGTTTGATAGAATGAACATGTGAATCCATCTGGTCCTGGGGATTTTTTTCATAATTAATTAATTAAGTTCATTAATGGCTTGTTTAATTTCTTTTTTCTAAAATAAGACTATTTAAGCAATTTATTTTTTCTTCTGTTAACCTGGTCAATTTATATTTTTTAAAATAGTCATCCATTCCCATATTGCCAGACTTGCTGCCATGCAGTTGGACAAAATAGCTCCTAATTATTGCTTTCATTTCTTTTTCATTAGTGGTAAGTTCACCTCTCTTTTTTTTATTCTTATTTGTTTTATTTATTTTTATTTATTTATTTTTATTAAAGCTTTTTTCTTTTTTTAAATTATAGCTTTTTATATACAAAATATATGCATGAGTAATTTTTCAACATTAATCCTTGCAAAAACTTCTATTTCAACTTTCCCCCTCCTTTCTTCCACCTCCTTCCCTAGATGGCAGGTAGTCCCATATATGTTAAATATGTTGAAGTATATGTTAAATACAATATATATATATATATATATATATATATATATATATATATATATACTTATACCGTTCTATTGCTGTCCAAGAAAGTTTGGATTTAGAAAGAAGGTAAAAATAGCTTGAGAAGAAAAAACAAAAATTCAAGCAAGAGTGGAAATGCTATGTTGTGGTTCATATTGATTTCCCAGTGTTCTTTATCTGGGTAAAGTTGGTTCTGTTCATGATAGATCAAGTGGAACTGGTTTGGATCCTCTCATTTTGAAGAGAGTCATGTCCATCAGAACTGATCATCATATAGTATTGTTGTTGAAGTGTATAATGATTTCTTGGTTCTAAAGCATTTTATTTTCAAAAAAATGCATAGATAGTTTCAACATTCACCCATGCAAAACTCTGTTTTGTAATTTTTTTCTTTTTCCCTTTCCCCTACCCCATCCCCTAGATGGCAAGCAATTCAATATATGTTAAACATGTGGAATTCTTCTATACATATTTCCACAATTATCATGTTGCATAAGAGAATCAGATCAAAAAGGAAAAAAAGTGAGAATGAAAACAAAATGCAAGCAAACAACAACAAAAGTAAAAACATTGTGTTGTGATGCACACTCAAGCCTCAAAATCCTCTCTCTGGTTGAAGATGACTATCTTCATCACAAGACGACCAATAGAAATGGCCTGAATCACACAACCATTGAAAATAGCCACATTCATCAGAATTGATTGTCCCATATTTTTATTGTTGCCATGTACAATATTCTATTTGCTTCACTTAGCATCAGTTCATGTAAATCTCTCCAAGTTTCTCTGAAATCATCTTGCTCATCATTTCTTATTGAACAATAATATATCATAATATTCATATACCCAATCTATTCAGCCATTCTCCAATTGATGGGTGTCTGTCTACCTTGACACTTCAAAAAGGGCTAATATGAATATTTTTGCACATATGGCTCATTTTCTCTTTTGTATGATCTCTTTGGGGTACAGGTCCAGTAGAAACACTTCTGGATCAAAGACTGCACAGTTTGATAGCCCTTTGGGCATAGTTTCATATTGCTCTCGAGAATTGTTAGATCAGTTCACAATTGCACCAACAATGTATTAGTGTCCCAGTTTTCCCATATCCCTCCAGCATTCATCACTATCTTTTCCTATCTTGTTAGCCCCTATGAGAGGTATGTAGTGGTATCTCAGAGTAGTCTCAATTTGCATTTCTCTGATCAATGGTGATTTAGAGCATTTTTTCATTTGACTAGAAATGAATTGCTTCATCTGAAAATATCTGTTCAGATATTTTTACCACTTGTAATTAGAAAATGACTTCTTTTCTAATAAATTTGAGAAAATCCTTTATATATTTTGGAAATGAGGCCTTTATCAGAACAATTGCATGTAAATTTTTTTTTCCCTTGTTTACTGCTTTCCTTCTAATTTTATCTTCATTGATTTTGCTTATACAAAAGTGTTTAACTTAATATAATCAAAATTAACCATGTTGTATTTCATAATGTACCATAGTTCTCCATTGGCCACAAATTCTTTCCTTCTTCACAAATCTGAGAAGTAGACAATCCTTTGTTTTTCAAATTATTTTTTTATAGTATCACTCTTTATGATAAATTTTGATCTTATCTTCATTTATGGAGTTAGGTATGGGTCAAGACATAGTTTCTGCCATAGTTATTTCTAGTTTTCCCGGAAATTTATGTCAAATAATGAGTTCTTATCTTCAAAGCTAGGGGTCTTTGTGTTACCAAACATTAGATTGCTATAGTCATTGACTATTGTATCTTGTTAACCTAACTACTCTGTTTCTTAGCCAGTACCAAATAATTTTCATGACCCCTGCTTTATATTTTTAGGTCTGGCACAGGTAGGCCACCTTCATTTGAATTTTTTTTCATTAATTCTCTTGAAATTCTTGGACTTTTGTTTTTCTAGATAAACTGCTATTATTTTTTTCCAGCTCTGTAAAATAATTCCTTATGAGTTTGTTTGGCATGGCACTAAGTAAGTGTATTGATTAAGGTACAATTGTAATTTTTATTATATTTGTTCAATCTACTCATGAACCCACTTGATATTTAAATTTACTTTTCACAGTGCTGTTTTATTTAGTGAGGTCTGCTGAAATGGTTTACTTGGGTGTGGCCACTGTGCATGCTACAGTATCTTGCAGAAGTGCATTAGATGGACCCTAAAGGTGAAAAGCCGCCTTGTAAAGGATTTAGCAGCCTTCACACCAGGAGTAATAGTTTTCCTTGAACATATCTACACCTTAAGAAAGGTCTTATGAGATCATCTGTTGAGTACAGCGAAGACCCAATGTCTATCTAAGGCAAAAAAGAGAACAGAGTATTAATTCAGACTCCCCACAACTGATCAACAATTTATCCAGTCAAAGCCTGTATTATCTGTCCAGCACAGTTTAAATAAACAATAAAAACAAAATTATGTACAGAGAAAGTATACAAACTATCTGTATTTATCTATATGCTTTTGTGGATATTAAAACTATTTAGCCTAAGTAACTCCAAGTTGTATTCTTATAATTATAATACCAAACATTAATGCAATGATATAAAATTCACAATCATTACATTTATTAGATACTTACCAAATATTTACTTACTTGGTTTTTTTACTGTCCTTTATACTTGTGAAAGGAAGAAAAAGCATATCTATCCTTAAGGAGCTCACATTCTAATGTGGCAAAAACATGCCAAAAAATTGTACACATAAGAAATAGTGCATATAAACAAGAGATCGCAGAAGGGATTTTTGCAGAAAGTAGAATATGAGCTAAGTCTTAAAGGAAGTCAGGTAGGTCTAGTCTCTGCTCTTGTCACTCTTGCAGCTGTTGTGGCTATAATTGCTCTGGTAATTAATCTCCCATTGTTCCTGTGCCCAGGAAGAGGAAGAAGACAGGTATCTTTGGAGATGTCATAAGGATGTGTACCAAAGGAAAGATAAATAGAAGTCCATCCAATCCCTGATAGAGGCTTACTAGAAGGCTGTGTTGGGGACCTGGCTGTGTAGGATAAAGGACATTTCTTTCAAGAAAAGATATTCCCTTCCTGTCATTAATTCCTGTGTCTCAGAGAGATTTAGACTTTAAGATTGGGAAGGAAAGGTTTAATGAAAAGTGATTGCCCTTTATGTATAGCCACCAGTTCCTGCTTAGCAGGCATTAAGACAGATAAGAAGCAGATTATCTATGCTCAGTAGTGTCCAGTTCTTCATGAACCTTTTTAGGGTTTTCTTGGAAAAGATTTTACAGATGAGAAAACTTTGTCAAATAGGGTAAAATTACTTGCTCAAGGTCCCATAGCTAGAGAGGGTGTGAGTCCAGATTTGAACTCTAGTCTTCCTGACTTCACACCTGATTTTCCATCTGCTATGAAAGCTAGCTTCCATGTACTGTGGCACTAAGCTGGAGAATCTATACATAAATTATTTATAACTCTCCTGAAATGGTGGAAGGCGAGTGCCTCCCCCCAACCAAGAGACACTACAATAGAAAAAACTTACTGTAACGTAAAAAACATGACTTATACATGTTAGCAATATACTTCAAATAATCCATTTTGTTTCTTTCTAGTTATATCATTCACTATGTTATCAATTCTATCATTTGATAGAAATAGCTGTAGGCCATGTTTTCTTAGAGATATCTATTTTGATTCCCTCTTCTTGTTTCCTTCCCCCTTGCTCTATGATATACTGCAACACCATTTATATCTGTTTAATTTATCTAGATCTTTGAATTCAAAGGGAATTTTGCACAGAAAAAAATGTATAGTAGTGTAGCCACTATATATCTGTTTAACAGCTATGTATGTTCTATTTGTAAGTTGCTTTACAAAGTTTTGAAAGAAGGGAGTCTGACAACTTTAAAAATTTGAAAGAGTTTTGTGTCACAAGTCTCTGTCAGAGGCCAGATTGTAAAACTTAAGACTGCTTACAGAACTCTAAGAAAATGAAGTATATGAAACATTTGAAAGTAGGGAAAAGGTCCTCTCCTCTAAGAGGAGAAAAACTCCTGATTAGAATGAAATAGTTTAAGAAACTGCCAACATACACTGTGTAGTGTAACTATTTCTTTTTTCCTAGTTTAAGAAAAGATATATAGAAAAGAAAGCAAGGGTCACCAAGCAGAAAACCAGTTTCAGTTTTCTGAAAAGAAACAGAGTAAGTTGTTAGCAATAACTGTGACCAGGCTAGCAAAGTGAGAAAATGAATGTAATCAAAACTCTATCAATTAAAGACTGTTGGGGACACTTTAACCTTAAGTACTAGGAGGATATGTACAAACCCAAGGATTTTCTACAGTCAAAGTGCCATAAATGAGAGGAAGAACTGAGGGTTTCTTGAAAATCAGGACTAGGAAAGAAGGAAATTTTTAAATAATGATTAGTAGCAAAGTAGTGAGAAATGGACTAACTTGTATTTGAATACATGCATTTATTTAAATCATACTGTGAATTGGTTAATTCTTGGTGATTTGTGGCATGTCACTTTACCTCTGGAACCTAGTTCCATTATCTGAAAAATGAGGGTTTTGATGAAGAGGAGGCAAGAAAAAGTCTCTTTTAGAGGATCAAGGAAGTATATATCTAGATGTAAGAGATCTTGATCTAGAAATCAATAATTCTATGATTATTCCAAGTACTAAATAAGACTGATAAATATACATTTTATCAATTCCACACTTCAGTGGAAGAAAGACTGCATTATTTCTTTCAAGTTGGTAGGGTGCATGTGGAGTTGCAGATGGAACTGAGCTGTTTTTAGGGGTTAACTGAAAAGATTATAAAGAAAAATCATACCACAGGGTTGGGATGACTGTGTCATGACTCAATCAGGTGTTGCCAAAGTTCTTTAGGTTCATTTTCCAATTATCAAAGAAGGGGGCCACATCACAGAAATCATGAGACACCTGGGGCCCAATGAAACAAGGAAGTGTATCAAAATGGAGTCCCCTAACCAGGATATTTGTGCAAGACTTATGTTTTTTAGGAAATGATATTAATTGCTTTAAGTCACTTCTGTGATGACCAGTAAAACAGGAGTTTTAGTTCAACAAGCAAACACTGCAAAGAATCTCTGGCATATAAAGCTCAAGGGATATTCACTATGCCTCCTGATTAGCTGATTCAAATTCCTTCCAGGCTCTGCTGTTTAGAAATACCAGGCCCAGTTGTGCTGCAGGACATGGCCCGGGGTGAGAAGGAACCAGCATAGCCATGAGTGCAGATGCAATGAGGCAGAGATGCTGCTGACAGTGGGTACTTACAGGAAGGTAGAGCTTTTGGTTTGGGCTCCCTAGTGGCAATGGAGAGCTGAAGGGAAGTTAGAGGCACCATCTCCCCACCCCACAATTGGAGGGGCTTACATTAATACTTTTCATTAAAAAAAATGAACAGGCAAAGGAGAAACAACCCACCCTTAGTAACTAATTGTTGAGATAAAAAAGAAAAAGTTCATTTTCAGAGGAGGAGAGTATATTTTTAAAAAGCCTTTTATTCGAAAGAGTAATATTAAATGGGTATCTGTCCAGAGATAATTTATAGAAGAACTCAAAAAATGCTTTAAAAATCAAATGAAAGAGACTGGAAAAAAAAAATAAAAAAATAAAAACCATCCAAGTAAAACAATATTATGAAGTTAACCAACTAGAAAAGGAGATACAGAGTATTAAAGAGAAAATAATTCTTTAAAACTTAGAATTAGGCAAGAGGAAGCCTGTGAAGTCATAAAAGACAAAGAAATAACAAACAAAATATAAAGAATAAAAACAAAAGATGAGGTGTACTATCTTAAAGATAAACAATAGATCTGGAGAACAGATCAAGAAGAGAAAGTCTAAGAATGATTGAACTACCTGAAAGGTGTGACCCAAAAAATAACCTTGACCTAATAATACAAGAAATAATTTGAGAAAATTGTTTCAAGTAAAAATGTAATCCCGGAGAAACTGAGCAAGATAGACATTAGAGACACAATTTAATAATTTATTAAATGGGAGAGATTTACTGGGACCAAATGGATCCATGGTTTAGTCTCAGGGCTGAATGAGATTATCGTCTCAAAGAATCAAGCAGTAAATGTCTGATACAAGATTCTTTTATAGGATAACAAGAACAATGACATAATGGGGGAGGTACCTGGATGGGTATGACCTAATGGGGAGAGGCACCTAGGATGACTGCATGGGAAAAGTGGAATGGAGTGAAAGGAGAAAAAAGAATAAAGTAAAAAGTGTGCAGCAGAGAACAAAAGAATAACCTACAAGGAAACAATGAAAAGATGGCACTCATGAATATATATATATATATTATTATATACATTTTCTTGAAATAGAAATTTGTTGTTATATATTTTGAATCTTACCTGAAGTTCGGCTGGGCACATGATGATATTTTGTTTTGGTTTTATTTTCCTTTCCTTTTTTCTAGTCTTATTTTTTTTAATTTTGTATTTAGTTCAATAAATAAATTGAAAAGCCTTTTTTTTTCACTTAAATTTCCCCAATCCCAACTCTAGAGTAGCAATTAATTCTCCTATTTTATAGTTTTACAGAAATACTTAGAGTTCACACAACCTGTATTTGGCAGAGGCTAAATTTGAACCCAGATCTTTTTGACCCTGAGCTCAATCCTCTATCCTTTACTCAATGAAGCTTATTTTTGACTAGTTCCTCTTACCAGGACTCACTGGCAATATCTTCTGACATTTCTGGTCATGTAAAAAGAGAGCCTGCTCTATTACTGCTTATTCCTACAAGTCTCTGGGCTTGCCAGTTCAATCTACTTTCAAACTATCTCATTTGAACATTTCCGTTGTAACTGTTAAGGCTGATGCATTACAAAATGTAAATTGCATTGTATCAGCTATTGCTTTTATGTTCCTTGGCTCTAGTTCCCATAGTGAATGATGATGAGATGCATGGAAAGTGAATCAGAGATTCATAGAAATGAGAGATAGAAAAAGGTTTATTGATTTGTGTAGTTCAATTCCCCCCTCCTCCCTCCCTCACCCAGCAAGGTACACTGTTTTCCAAATATACATTTGGGCTCGTCTTTTTCTCCCTAATTTAGGTATATTACCAATCAAAAGTTCATTGCCTTCTTTCTTTGGATTTACATAATTCCAGCTTGAGGGTACTGAATGTTTCAAGAGATAATTAAAGCCCATTTCAGGTAATGTTTTCTCTTCTATTCCCACAAAGAAAGTTGAGTTATCCAATTGTTCAATATTTGATTGGCTCAGAGGAGATAAATTTCACACTCTAATTTATCCATTCTTTAGGAATTTGGAGAAGCTGGATATATCCCCAAACTAAACCAGTTATCTCATCTTTGGGGTGACTTTTTTAATGGAAATATCCCAAGTCCAAGTAAGATGTCTCAGTATTTCTTTAAATTTAGGAGAATTCTCTAAATATTTGTCTTTTTCTAGGAATATATACCTGATAAGCTTTCAAGAACATTGGATTTATGCCTGGCATTTGACAGGGTATAGAGATTGTGACTAACAGTTTGTAGTATGGCAAAGGAATTTATTTGCAATGATGTGACTTTATATTATCATTCTGAAATGTTCAGTCCATTATTTATTCAGTGATGTAAGAGAAATAACCCTAAGCTCAGGGTCAGAAAATTGGTGTTTAAGTTCTGGTTTTGCAACATGGGTAGGTTGTTTTATCCTTTCTGAGCCTCAGTTTACTTATTTGCAAGATAACTACTTGAAATATTATGAAAAAAATCATAAATTTTAGAGTAATATAATAATGATAATAAATTTCTTTTAAAATAATAATTTCTTTTAAATATATTTTTTATTTTAAATGTTGAGTTCCAAATTCTCTCTTTTCCTTTCATCCCTCCCTCACTCATTGAGGTGAACAAAACTATATCCATTATTTATGTAAACTTATGCAAAACATATTAACATTTTAATCATATTGATGCAGTTAGTGGTGTTGTGCCACAGTTCCCTTTTAATGGCCTGTGTGATTCAGACAGCATTTAATAAAAAAAAAAAATTGGAGAGATACATAGAAGCAAAGCAAAGTTTATTATAGGATCTCCCTAGAATAGGGTACCCCACCCATCAAGCAGACAATGGAAGGGAGGGGGCACCGTAGGGAGCAGGGTCAACACTTTTTATCCTTAATGCAAATACCCCCTCCCACCACTGACCCTCATCCTTATTGGCTGAGGATCTTACATTCTAAACACAGGAACTACCCATGAAATTGAACTTGACCAATAAATACATAGTTGTCCATATTTGACCTAAACAGAAAGACAGTGATGTCATAGGAGGATAACAAGGGGACTTAAGTATGCCTTTAGGGGATAGCAGGGAGGGGACTTAAGTGTGCCCTTGACTTGATGCTTAAAGTCCTTCAGGCCTACTCAAACTTTGAAGCCTTACTCGATTTTCACAACTGTCTTGAAAGATCTCATCTCATCTCGTTCAGTCTTGACCCAGTTTCCCTAATTGTCCTATTCAGTTACTCTTCCTCAGGTTATAACTATTCCCTCTTAATGTTTGATGGAATAAAATCCATTTTAGACATCATTAGAATATCAGAAGTCTCTCCAGTACTTCCCACTATGTCATCTTAGGTGCCTCCCCCCATTAGCTCATCCCCATCCAGGTACCTCCTCCATTATGTCATTGTTCTTGTTACCCTATAAAAGAATCTTGTATCTGACATTTGTGGCTGGATTCTTTGAGATGATGTAATGCCGGAGAAACTGAACAAGACAGAGGTTAGAGACCAATTTAATAGTTTATTAAATGGAGAGATACTGAGACCGAATGGATCTTGGTCCCAGGGCTGGACAAGACTATCATCTCAAAGAATCCAGCACTAAGTATCAGAGAGCAAGCTTTTTTATAGGATAACAAGAACAATAACATAATGGAGGGAGGTACTAGAGATGTTACTGATATTCTAATGACATCTAAAATGGATAAACCTTTATCTTGTCAAATATTAAGAAGGAATGACTATAACCTAAAGATATAAAACCTTTATCTCATCAAGTATTTAAGAGGGAACGATTATAGCCTGGGGTTTGGGGGCAGAGCAACTGAGGTAGACCTTTATCTCATCAACATTAAGAGGGAAAGGTTATAACCTGAGGCAGAGTAACTAAATAGGACAATTAGAGAAACTAGGTCAGAACATCAAAAGGGAACTGTGGCACAACAATGATAGTCTCATTCAGCTCTGGGACCAAACTATGGATCCATTTGGTCCCAGTAAATCTCTCCCTTTTAAATAAATGATTGGTTTATACTCAGTGTATAGCATATAAACTAGAAGCCTCAGCCAGGAAGATTCAGAGATTCAGAAACAAGCAGATAGAAGGCTGGAGAATGATGGCTGGAGCCCAAGCCCAAGCCCTTGGACTCAGACAGATTTATCCCATCTCACACCACTTTGGTGGCAGGCTCTCCTCCTTCTTCCCTTCTCCACTGAAACCAAGACTGTGGAAGGCCTCCAGAAAACTAGCTGGGCCCCTAGTGAAGGAGATAAGACTTTGAAGGAGACAATAAAGGATGTGAACTTTAACACGTGACTGCACTTGTGGTGATTACTGAACTGAAAAGAAGTCTGCTCCCAGAGACCCCAAGAAAACCTCAACAGAGAACATTACAACATTACATTTTAGAGAGAACATATATATATAAAATCATATGAAGAAAAAAAAAATTACCTTTTTAAAAATGATACTTCATGGCCCATAGTATTCTTTTAGGAAAATGTGTTTTCCTTGATTATCTCTTTTAATTAGGTCTATTTTCACTTTTGCTTTGACTGAGATTATGATTGCTACTCCTGCTTTTTTTTAATTTAACTGAAGCATAGTTCTACTCTCACCCTTTATTTTAACACTATGCATGTTTTTATTTCAAAAATGATTCTAGTCTCTAATCCATTTTGATAACTTCTTTCATTTTATGGATAAGCTCATCTCATTCCCATTCACAGTTATAATTACTGTGTGTTTTTTCTCCATCCTATTTTGTTCTGTTTCTTCTCTCTCTTTTTGTCCTGTCTCTCTTCAAAAATCTGTTTTGCCTCTGACCAGTGCCTCCCTTAATTTACCCTCCCATTTATCATTATCTCTCCCCAGGATTTCTCATATTCTCTTTACCTCCTCTTATGGGGTGACATAAGTGAAGGTATATATTATTCCTTCTTAAAACAAATATTCTGGGGTTTGAGAGGGATTTTGGAGGGAGGGTTTTTAACTAGTATTTTATTTTCCCCTTTCTTAAATGTCAAGAAAAATTTACTATTCATTTTTACAAGATATTGACTTCCAAAGTGTCCTCATTCCCTCCTTCTTCTCTCTGCTGAATATATAGTCAGTAATTTCATACATATTGGTTACAAAAAACATACATATGTTTATACATATGCTATCATGTAAAACATATTACCATGTCAGTCCCCAGTTGTGAAAGAAAAAAGATCAAAATGGAAAAGAAAAATGAGAAGGAATAAATAAGTAAAAAATATATATTTGATCTAAATTCTAAATCCATCAGTTTCTGTTTGTTTGTTTGTTTTTATCTGGTTATAGATTGTGTTTTTCTTTGGGTGTCTTTTTACTTCTCTTGGATTACTATGTTGCCAAAAACAGCTGATCAATCATAGTATAAAATCACAAAATGTTGTGCATACTGTGTACAATGTTTCCCTGGTTCTGCTCATTTCAGTTTGCATTTGTCCATACAAATCTTTTTTAGGTTTTTCTAAAATCTGTCTATTCATCATTTCTTAATGCACAATAGTAGTCCATCATATACCACATCTTATTCAAACATTTCCCAACTGGAGATCATCATTTCATTTTCTAATATTTTGCCAACACACAAAGGGCTGCTATAAATGTTTTCACACCTTTAGGTCCTATTCATTATGGGGAATAATCTGTTTCTTTTTTTTTTCTTTTTTAGCTCTTCCTGGTTTATATATCAGCACCATATTTGTGTCATAAAAGTAGTTTGGTGGAACTCCTTCTTTTTGTCCCCAAATATTATATAAAATATTTTTATGAATTTTTTCTGAGGGGGTTCATCAATGGCTTGTATAATTGCTTTTTTTCAAGGCTGAGATTATTTAGGAATTCTACTGCCTAATCTGCTAAATGGGTTATTTATATTTTCATAAGTATTCATCAATATCACTCAGGTTGTCATAACTGTCATACTTACATAATTGGATAAATATATCTCCTAATGATTGCTTTGATTTCTTCTTCATTGTTGGTGACTTCACACTTTAATTTATTTTGATACTATATATTTTGTTTTCTTCTTTCTCTTTTTTAAATCAAATTAACGAATGATTCATTTCTGTTTTTTTTTTTTTTTTGACAAAAATAACTACTAGATTTGCTTATTAACTCAATTGTTGTTGTTTTCTTTACATTCTGTTAATCTCATCTTTGATTTCCAGGATTTGTAATTTCATGCTAAAATGAGGATTTTTAATTTGTTCTTTTTCAAGTTGTGTTTATCTATTTATCTATCTATCTGTCTGTCTGTCTGTCTATCTATTTATTGCAACTTTTTTTTTCAAAACATATGCATGGAAAATTCTTTTTTTTTTCCATAATTATAACTTTTTATTGACAGAACCATGCCTGGGTAATTTTTTACAATATTATCCTTTGCACTCACTTCTGTTCCGACTTTTCCCCTCCCTCCCTCCATTCGCTCCCTTCAAGCAGTTTTATACATGTTAAATATGTCACAATATTTCCTAGATACAATATATGTGTGCAGAACCAAACAGTTCTCTTGTTGCACAGGAAGAATTGAATTTATAAGGTAAAAATAACCCGGGAAGAAAAACAAAAATGCAAACAGTTTACATTTATTTCCCAGTGTTCTTTCTTTGGGTATAGCTGCTTATGTCCATCATTGATCAATTGAAACTGAATTAGATCTCTTTGTTGAAGAAATCCACTTCCATCAGAATACATCCTCATACAGTATCGTTGTTGAAGTGTATAATGATCTCCTGGTTTTGCTCATTTCACTTAGCATCAGTTCATGTAAGTCTTTCCAAGCCTCTCTGTATTCATCCTGCTGGTCATTTCTTACAGAATAATAATATTCCATAACATTCATATACCACAATTTACCCAACCATTCTCCAATTAATTGTTGGGCATCCATTCATTTTTCAATGTCTAGCCACTACAAACAGGGCTGGCACAAACATTTTGGCACATACAAGTCCCTTTCTCTTCTTTAGTATCTCTTTGGGGTATAAGCCCAGTAGTAGCACTGCTGGATTAAAGGATATGCAGTTTGGTAACTTCATTTTTGATAACTTTTTGAGCATAATTCATGGACAATTCTTTAACATTACTCCTTGCAAAAACTTGTATTCTAATTTTCCTTCCTTTCTCCCACACCTTTCCCTAGATGGCAAGTAGTCCAATACATGTTAAACTTGGTAGAAATATATGTTAAATCCAATGTATGCATATATTTATACAATAATTGTGCTGCACAAGAAAAATCAAATAAAATCAGTAATAAAAAGAAGAAGCAGAATAAAATGAAAGAAAGCAACAATGAAAGGAGTGAAAATGCTATATTGTGAACTACATTCAGTTCCCACAGTCCTCTCTCTGGGTGTAGATGGTTCTCTTCACCACTGAACAATTGGAACTAATTTGAATCATTTCATTGTTGAAGAGAGCTATGTCCATAAGAACTGATCATTGTATAATCTTCTTGTAGCCTTGTGTTTATTTTTTTAAAGTTGCATACCCAATTCATTGATCTGTTCTTTTTCCCCCAATTTGTTGATGGATTTATTTAGACAAATAAATTGTTTCCTAAGTCCTGCTTTGGCTGTATCCCATTGATTTTATTATGTTGTCTCATTATTGTCATTTTCTTTAATGAATGTATTGATTGTTTCTATGATTTGCTCTTTGAACCCTTTATTCTTTAAAAAATAATTGGAAGTTGAATAATTTAATAATAAGCTATCTTTCTACAGCTCTTTGTTGAATGTAATTTTTTTATTGCTTTATGCTTTTAAAAATACATTTTGTTATGTCTGCATTTCTATGTTTGATTTTGAAATTTTAATACCCTATTTCATTATCTATTTTTATGTGAGTGACATGTGCTGCTAAGTCAAAGGTATATTCTTTTTGGTTCTCATTCAGTTTTCTACAAAGGTCTGTCATATCTAACTTTTCTTATATTCTATAGTCTTCTTACTTTCTATCTTTATTTTTAGCTTGACTTATTGAATTCTGAGAGCTGACAGTCGAGGTTCATCAGTAATATAATTTTATTTTCTGTTTTTTCCACAACTCACTTAACTTCTCCTTTAAGAATATGAATGCTATACCACTTGGTGAATATATTTCTGTTATTGATATCACATACTGTTTATAATAAATTTTAGCAAGATGTAATTTCTTTCCTTATATCTTTTAATTAGGCCTATTTTAGCTTTTGTTTTGTCTGAGGTTGTGATTGTTACTAATTTTTTTCCCCTTTACTCCAGATGAAACATAATAGGTTTTGCTCTTGAGCTCTTCTATGAATTTTTTCTGTGTTTGAGACCACTTCTGGTTAAAATGAGATATTTCACATTTTCTTCTACTTTTTTATTCTTTTGTCTTTATTTATTTGTTTTGTTGGTTTGTTTATTGATATCTCATGTAATCATTAGCTACACTCGTCCAAGTCAAATCTTGAAGAAATTAATTTCTTTCTTTCTTTCTTTTTTTAGTATAGCTTTTTATTTACAAGATATATGCTTTCTCTTTGTACCTAATGATGTCTCTGATTAGTTAATTGGGAAGGGGGTCTTGCACCCGACCTCCCCCATACAGTATCTTGTTGAGTCCAATTAGTATTTTCCTTTAACATTTTGTTGTAGGTGTTTTTTTTACAACTCTGACTTTCCAAAATTTCATCTGAGGAGTTTGGGAGAATCCAACTAGGTGGTTCTCTCAAATATGCCATCTTGGCCTCTCCCCCAAATAAATTTTTATTGCTTTAAATTTTTTTGATACCTCCAACAGTGCTCAAGTTAGCATTAGAGTTATTGTAACAATTTTACACATGAGAAAACTGAGTTTAACAAAGTTTATGAGATTTGCTCAGATTCACACAGCAAGGAAGGATATATAGATGGTAAAATAGTTAGGGACAGTTAGGAAGATCTGAGTCCAAATACTATCTGTGTAATCCTGGGCAAGTCACCTAACTTCTGCCTCATTTTCCTCAACTTTAAAATGGTGATAATAGCACTTATCTCCACGGGGGTTGTTGTTAGAATCAAATTAGATATTTGTAAAGTAATTAGCATATTACCTGGCACATATTTTAATAAATGGTCCCTTCTCTCCCCTTCTTCTTTTCATTTTCCTTGCAGAAGTTGGGGGGAGAGGAGAAAAGGAAAAGGATCTGGATCTGTGATTTCCTTAGTGTTGGAAAGTAATAGTGTGGAATCCATTTCCATTGATACAGATTAGAAAATATATCAGTCGTTTTATTTTTTTTTTTTTACTAAAGCTCTTTATTTTCAAAACTATGCATAGATAATTTTAAACATTCATCCTTGCAAAACCTGTTCCAAATTTTTCCTTCCTTTCCCCCAACCCCTTTTCCTAGACTGCAAATAATGCAATATATGTTAAACATGTTCAATTCTTCTATACATGTTTCCACAATTATCATACTCTACAAGAAAAATCAGATCAAAAAGGGAAAAAAAAATGAGAAAGAAAACAGAATGCAAGCAAACAGCAACAAAATGAATGAAAATACTATGTTGTGATCCATACTCAGTTCCCACAGTTCTCTCTCTAGGTACAGATGACTCTGTTCATAACATGATCATTGGAATGGGTCTAAATCATTTCATTGTTGATAAAAGCCACATCCATCAGAATTAATCATTATATAATCTTGCTGTTGCCATGTACAATGATCTTCTGGTTTTGTTTACTTCACTTAGCATCAGTTCACAGGTGTCTACAGGTCTCTTTGAAATCATCATGCAGATTGTTTCTTGTAGAACAAAAATATTCCATAAAATTCATATGCCATAACTTACTTGACCATTCTCAATTGATGGGCTTCCATTCAGTTTCCAGTTTCTTGGCACTGCAAAAAGGGTTGCCACAAACACTTTTGTACATGTGAGTCCTTTTCCCTTCTTTATGATCTCTTTGGGATACAAGCCAGGAGTAATACTGTTGGGTCAAAGGGTATGCACAGTTTAATAGCCCTTTGGGCATAGTTTATATGAATCTTTTAATATTAGAATACTGTCTAGTGCATTGAGAAGTTACATGACATATCTATTATTACACAAGTAGAATTTATTTGAAATAAGACGAACTCAAATTTTGTTCACTTTAAGGCTGACACTCTATTTACACTATAATGTTTATGTAAATATATATATTTGTCTTAGTTATCATCATAATTATCATCCATCATCACAAATCATCATCCCATTCATCAATGGATAAAATATTTGCTATCAAGGATCAAGATAAAGGATTGTGCATTGAAAAAAATGATTTATTTTTTCTTCTCCTAAAGTGATACTTTATTCTTTGTCATGGCATCAAGATTCCCAAAAGTTCTACTAGAAAAGCACAAGCTATGAGAGACTATCTCAAATGAAAAAGCTCCAAATACAGGTCTAACAATGATCTAAAACTAAAATTTGAAGAAGCCCTTCTTTAGGTTGACTTTCACATGAAATTCACTGGACTAAAGAAGGATCATGTGAACTGCTTGAGAGCAGGGACTTAATCATTTGTATCAAAAGAATTTACCCAAGAGCTTTGTACATAATTGCAATATCCAGACTAGCTCACTGTAGGATCTCAGTACAGCCTGAGTCCTTGATCTTAGGAGAGGACTGAAGAGACTCACATGGATGGTCAAATATGCAGTCGGTTTATTTCAAGTTCTCTCAGCCTTAAATACCCTAATATCCTTAAATAACTATAGCACATTGTGCATACAATACCTAATAACTATATACTGCACATCCACAGAAACAACTTGCTATTGTGTGTAGATGTCTCTTTGCCACTTGGTATAACTCTGCTTTAATTACAATGCAGATTGTCACCTCCCCTGATTTCTCAGGAAGACTGAGACTCCTTAGCTGGGATGGGGAGCTAAACCAGACATTGTCAGCAGGGTTCCTTTTACTGGATTAAAGGGTCTTATATCTCACCCAGAGCTCCCCATTATCTGTGGCCCTCTACACATAATAAAACATTTAGCCAATATTCCATCCATTCATTCAATTCCTGATCTGTATCACTATAGAATGTATCTTTATAGGGAAAAAAAATCAATCCTTGAAGTATTAAAGTATTTACTCTATTGTTACTTATCCCTTTGTTAATATGCATCAATAGAATATATTTCAACTCAGAGGGCAGAGAGCTGGTTTTATTCAAAATTTTGTAATCAGCATGGTAGAATCCTACTTATCCTAACATTTCCTTCTCAGCAATTTTGCTTTTTATCTGAAACTTACCCATATACGTATTCTTTCTTTTCCTCCCGATATGTAAGTAATTCTGAAGTCATTTTATTGTGTATTGAAAATATATTTTCAAATATTTAGTAAAAAAGTCTTCTCTTTAAATTTGTGAAGGCTTAAATCCAGATTACCTTACCCAATTTGTATACCAGGGATTTTGTTTTTTTTTTTTTTTTTTTTTAATTTATTCACAGTCTAAGTTAAAAAAATAAAATAAAATTACTTAGTAAATTATGTTTTTTTTTTTTTTCTACCTTCTTGATGTTTTGTAAATTCAGAAACTATTCTTTGAAGGAAATTAGCCCATCACTCAACTGGTTGTCTTCTTTTCATTTTCTTATACTTTGTAAAAGAAGACACATTGAGATGATTCTATGAACAATTCTAGTTCAATAACTATCTGAAACTATGGTTTTTACAGAAAGGAGAAAGCATAGCCTAAGGGAAAGAGCAATAGACTACTGACATTTCCCATCTGTTACAATTCAATTAACTTTTTCTTTTTAAATAAAATTTGAAAAAGTAATAAATGATAATAGTAATTGTGCAATAATATAAGAATAATAGGTTTTGAAACTTTGCTTTACATAGCTCTTCACATAAGTTATTTAATTGGATCCTCACAATAACCCGTTGATAAAGATAGTATTATCTCAATCTTACAGATAAGAAGCTTAGCATGAGGCAAGTTAAATAACTTGCCTAGAGTCACATGGTTATTAAAATGTCTCTTACCCCCCCATGTTCAATACAGATAATGATAAAAGTTATGGTTAACTTTTTAAACTTCTAACTCTAACTTTTTTAACCTTAGATTTTCTATATAAATGTTTCCACCCGTGCACCCAGGGAAACACCAAGGGATTATTGAGATCATTTAAAGGGAGATAATGCATATCTGGGTGGAGTAATGAATTGTGTGCTGGGTCTGGAATCAGGAAGAAATCTTACTGAGTACAAATCTGGCCTCAGATACTTACTACCTATGTGACCCTGGGCAGGTAATTTAATCACCTTGGCCTCAATTTCTTCATCTATAAAACAGATTGGAGAAGGAAATAGCAAACCATTCCAGGAATTTCTGCCAAGAAAACCCCAAATGGGGATCTTAAAGAGTTAAATTCAATGGAAAAATGACTGATAATCTAATACTTTTTTTTTCAGTATTATATATAAATTTTAGCCAAATTCAGGATTACTTGATTGTTAGAATGAATTCTCCTTTTCATTTTGGGATATATAGATATTATAATAGAACTATTGTGAAGATTAGATAGTGATGTTGACATGGCAAGATGCTTTGAAAAAAAAAGATATAAATTCATGATGCAGATCATTTTAATTTTTCATGAGTCACTCATTAAAGCTTGTTAATGTTAATGCACAGTCTTCCTTTGTTTTGGCTGACTCCACATATGCAAAGGAAAAATGGACCTTTGCCACTGTTTTCTGAATAATTCAACTTAAAAAGCACTTTTACCTGAAATGCCCTGAGAGTCTAATTGGTAAAAGAGTTTTGTGGTTTTCTCTCTGTCTTGAATTGTCTAAATAGCAACTTAGATCCTGTAAGCTTCTTGGGATCTATACACAGAGCTCTTATCACTTTTAAAAAAACATTTCTCTACCAGTTTGAACAGTTCAATAATTCTTTTAAATGCATTTTTAGTCCCTTATCCTAACTCCATTTCCACTTTCCAAAACACTTTTTCTCTTTTGAAAACATTAAGAAAGGTTTATTATTCACTTATCCCCTGCCTCTTGCCACTTTTCCTATACACATTCATGAAATCTCTAAGCATCCTGTGACCCAGACAGGTTTTCTATTCATTCCATTCACTATGGTCTCTTTTTATAATTCATAAACAAAATCTCCAGAGTAACTAAGTCAGTGGACTCAGATGAACTCAGAAAGCCACAAGTGAAATGTGAAAAAAAAAAAAAAAAAAGTGAAAGGAATACCTTTGCCAAGTTCACTATTATGTCCTATGCTTTCTGCATGAACTATCTTACTCAGATCAAATTTACTTTCATTTTAAATTCACTTAACACTTTCTAACTCAAGTGATGGCTCCTCACAGTTCAAAGTTGACATCACAAAGGACATGGTTTTCCCAACTCCTGTGAGCCTCATTAGAGCAGAACTATAGTTCCACTGGGTTCAGACTTCGAAGTATTAACTATATAATTGAGGACCAACATAGTGGCAGTGACAGTAATATATATATATATATATTTATTTATTGATTATATATATATATATATATATATATATAAAAGCAAATTCTATTTCCTGGTATCATAATAAATATATTTTATTTTATTCTTTATTCTTCACTTTATGACTTGAGACTGAAAATGGTTTAATTACTGAATTTTCTAATGTCTATGTTGTTATAAAGGTAATAATTTAAGAACTAACAATCTTTTTAAAATAAATTTTCATTAATATTTCATTTTCTGAGTACATATAAAGATAATTTTCAACATTCATTTTTGGAATATTTTATATTCCAAATTTTCTTAACTCCTTCCCTTACTTCCCCTTCCAAAAGACAGAAAATAATGTGCAGTTATTTTGTTTTTTGTTTTTTATTTTTTTTCTTTCTCTTTTTTTTATTACAACTTTTTTATTGACAGAACATATGCCTGGGTAATTTTTTACAACATTATCTTTTGCACTCACTTCTGTTCTGACTTTTCCCTTCCCTCCCTCCACCCCCTCCCCTAGATGGCAAGCAGTCTTATACATGTTACAGTATATCCTAGATACAATATATGTGTGCAGGACCGAACAGTTCTCTCATTGCACAGGGAGAATTAGATTCAGAAGGTAAAAATAACCTGGGAAGAAAAACAAAAATACAAGTAGTTTACATTCATTTCCCAGTGTTTCTTCTCTGGGTGTAGCTGCTTCTGTCCATCACTGATCAATTGTAACTGAGTTAGATCTTCTCTTTGTTGAAGAAATCCACTTCCATCAGAATACATTCTCATAGAGTATCGTTGTTGAAGTATATAATGGTCTCTTGGTTCTGCTCATTTCACTTACCATCAGTTCATGTAAGCCACTCCAAGCCTCTCTGTCTTCACCTGGTGGTCATTTCTTACAGAAAAATAATATTTCATAACATTCATATACCACAATTTACCCAACCATTCTCCAATTGATGGGCATTCATTCATTTTCCAGTTTCTAACCACTACAAAAAGGGCTGCCACAAACATATTGGCACATACAGGTCCCTTTCCCTTCTTTAGTATTTCTTTGGGATATAAACCCAGTAGTAGCAATGTGCAATTATTTTAAACATATTTCCATATTTGTCATGTTGTGCAAGAAAAATCAGACCAAGAGTGCTAAAAAAAAAAAAACAACACAAGAAAGAAGATAAACAAAAAGTGAAAATATTATGGTTTGATCCACATTAATTTCCATAGTTCTCTCTCTGGATGTTGATGACATTTTCCATCCCAAGTCTATTGGAATTGTCTTGAATCACCACTTTTGAGAAGAGTCAAATGCATCACAGTTGATCATCACATAATCCTATTACTGAATGTTGTCTTGGTTCTACTCTGTTCACTTGGCACCAATCCATGTAAGACTTTCCATGCTGTTATGAAATGAGCCTGCCCAACATTTCTAAATAGAATAATAATATTCTGGTACATTCATATACCATAACTTATTCAGTCATTCCACAACTGATTGGCATCCACTAAATTTCCAGTTCCTTGTCACTACAAAAAGGGCTGCTACAAACACTTTTGCACATGTGAGTCCTTTCCCCTCTTTTATGATTTCTTTGGATTACACACCCAGTAGAAACACTGATGAATCAAAGGAGGTATGCAATTTCATAAACCTTTGGGCATAAATAAGGAACAGTCTTTAAAACACTTTTATAAAATGAAATCTATATCTCATTAAATTATGAAAATGAATTTAAAATTTAAAAACCAATTAATAAAATTGTTGTTTTTCAGTCACTTTCAGTGATGTCTGAAATTTCATGATCCACTTGGATTTTTTAATTCTTTTGTTTGTTTGTTTGTTTGTTTGTTTTGTGGACAATGGAGTGGTTTCTAATTTCTTTCTCTATCTCATTTTAGAGATGAAATAACTGAGGCAAACAGGGTTAAGTGACTTATTCAGAGTCACATGACTAACAAGTGTCCAAGATCAGATTCGAACCCAAGAAGTTCTTTCATCCTTATTCCTGGGTCAGCATTCTTCCCACTGCATCACCAAGTTATTCTTATGCAAATATTAGATCAATTATTCTCAAAAAGAGAGAAAGAAGACATTATTTACTTTTTTAATGATGCAAATATAGTCCACATACTTTAATGAGGGAAGAATAAAGCAAAGAAAAAGAATTATAAAACAATATCACTAATGAATACTAATTTCCAAATCTTAAAAGCGTATGAATAATCCTACAACAAAATATCCATAAAATTATTCAATATGATTAAGTTGGATTCATGACAAAGATGATTCAATTTTTTTTAAAAGCATAATTAATTGAGTTACAAAGCAAAACCACCTGAAATTATAAATCTTGCACAGAAATAAGTCTTTGACAAACTACAACAGTAATTTGTGGTAAACTTTCCCCAAAGTATAAATAACAGGTCTCTTTCTCTTCTTTCTTTCTCTTCTCTCTCTCTCTCTCTCTCTCTCTCTCTCTCTCTCTCTCTCCCTCTCCTTTCTCTCTCTCTCCCTTCTCTCTCTCTCATACTCTCTTTCTCTCCTCTCTCTTTTTCTCACTCTTCTCTCTCTCTCTTTCTCTCTCATTCTCTCTCTCCTCTCTCTCTCTTTCACTCTTCTCTCTCTCTCTCTCTCTCTGTCTCTCTCTCTCTCCTCTCTCTCTCTCTCTCTCTTCTCTCTCTCTCTCTCTGCATATATATATGTGTGTGTGTGTGTGTGTGTGTGTGTGTCTGTGTGTGTGTGTGTGTGTATGTGTGTGTCATGGGGAAACACAGGGAGTTTCCTCAATAAATCTTGGAATGAACAAGAACACCTTCTTTTCCCTTATTTGGCTTAGTAATAAAAATGCCACAGCAATATTATAAGAGAATAAATCAGTAAATCCAAAATCATTTCTTAAGCACAGTGTTAATCAATCCAAATAAAAAACTCAGCTCCTGGAGCTCATTCAGTACCTGGGAAATATAAGGCATATGAGAATTCAGCTGAAGGTCTAGCAGTCCATTTGTACAGGGAAAAGAAAAGATATCAAGCCTCATGGTCCTTAGATTGTATCTGCTGTTTAGATTGAAGTTGAGGAAGTGTATGGGAGTTTGTGGATGGCTTAACAGGACAGATGAAAAGTCTTTTGTTTCTCTATCAGGTTGATAACTCTCAGGTTATTTAATTGATAGTGGAAGCCATAGTATCCTTCCTGCAAATTAGTGAAAGAGTTCTAGGGGTCCTGGGTTCTGGGGAGGAGGAGAAAGAAAAAGAAAACTAAGTATATCTTCTGGGTCATTTCATCTTGAAGTTTCATGAAGGCTGAGAGGCATATGAATAAGGAAAGGGAGTAAAAGAAAGAGGAAAATAAAGGTCAAAGACATAATCTAAGTGTCAAAAATTTTCACCATTTATTGATAATGTTCTGACTTATTTGTTAATGATATATGTAGAAAAAACAAGACAATCATAAATACAGTTATTGAAACCAATTAATAGTTTGTATAAACTACAAAATAATAACATATATGATAGCATTTTTATATAACATTAAACATACCCAGCATAAGGAAAGAAAGGAAAGAAAGAAGGAAGGAAGGAAGGAAGAAGCAAAGGGAGGGAGGGAGGGAGACAGGGAGGAAGGAAAGAATTGTTATGGGACAGAACTTGAAACAAGGTGCTAAGTCACTGGAATTGATAGAGATAATGATTATGGACTTAGTACTTATTAGAGTTTACACCTTTAAGAGAGCATATATAAGCTAGGAACCTCAACCAGGATGTACTTTGGAAGATTCACAAGTCAGAATTCAGTCCAGGAGATTCACAAGTCAGGGAGACCCACAAGCCTGCTCTCGGAGGCAGAGTCAAATTCATTCCAACTTCCACCTTTTTGTTGGCTGAAGATTCAGAGGGAGTTAGAGGCTGCAGCTGGAGAGGCAATGGACAAGTGGCAAGAGCTCTAGGAACCAAGGAGAGAGATAGACCTTTATTAAAGCTAACTGGGCCCCAGGAAGATTCAAGACTTTGAAGGAGAAAATAAAGGATTTGGACTTTAATAGCTGGTTGCACTTGAGGTGATTATTACATTGAATTGAAACTATAGATGCTTCCAGAAGCACCCCAAGAAATATGCTCCCAGAGAACAATCTATTTTAGAGAAGAAAATATTACAAGGAAGAAAAAAAAAGAAATAAGGAAAGCAAGCAAGGAAGAAATCAAGGAAGGAGGGGAGGAAAGAAGGAAGAAAGGACAGAAAGAAAGAAAGATAGAAAGAAAGAAATGGAGGAAGGAGGAGAGGAAGGAAGGAAGAGAGGAAAGGAGGAAGGGAGGGAAGGAGGGAAAGAGGAAGGAAGAAAGGGAGGAAGGAAGGGAAGGAGAAAGGGAGGGAGAGAGGAAGGGAGAAAAGGAGAGAGGGAGGGAAGCAGGGAAAAAGGGAGAGAGGGAGAAAGAAAAGAAGGGAGGGAAGAGAGAGGAAAAGAGAGAAGGACAGAGGGAGAGAGAGAGAGAAAAAAAAGAGAAAAAAAGCAAGGAAAAGAGAAAAAGATGGAAGACCCATTTTAATTTACTCCCAAAATGAATAAAATATCTAGGAGTAATTCTACCAAAACATACTCCAAACAAAACATTCAATTACAAGACTTCATTACAGAAATTTTAAAATAGCTTCAATAATGAGAAAGTTTAGCATTTTTCATGGTTGTGCTATAGATGGTCAACAAACACTCATTAAATGTCAACTATTATATACCAAATACTATACTAAGTGCTAGGAATACAACACAAAATACCTGTTCTCAAGGAGGTCACAGTCTAATGTGGTCACAAAGTAATAGGACATATACTATGAAAACAGTTATAAAAGTCAAGATATATACAGGACGAAGACAATCAGCAGAGGAAAGGGAAAATTAAAAGACCTAGTACTTCTGGGGTTGAGTCAAAATGGTGGAGTAAACTCAAGAAAATGCTTGACCTTTCACAGTTTCCCTCAAAAATCACATGAAACCAAGCCTCTGAACAGAGTCTGATAGAATGAAAAAACTCCATCTCAAAATAGACTGAAAAAACTTCAAAAAATGTCAGTCTCATGGGGGTGAAAAAGAAGTTCTAGACCAGCTCAAATAGATTTTTGGAAAGCTGATGAGAACGTCTTAATCACAGCAAATCAGCAACTAAGACCCTTAGGCCTGGCTCAGTAGACGAACAAATCAGAGGGGCAGCTTTCAGTCCCAGCTCAGAAGTCAAACTCTAGGAAATCAGGACATTTCCTGAAAAGAGCAGGCAAAGCTATCCTGTACAAATATGAGGGGCCCCTGTGCTCAAAGCCAAGGTTCAGAGCTGCACAGCAAGCTTGGGACAGTGTCCCTTCACCCCAGGAGTAGAGCTCAATCATTAAAGTAATGAAAAAAGAATACCAAAAGAAAAGGAAAGAAAATGAGCAAAAATCAGAAAAGAACCTTGAACATAGAAAGCTACTCTGTTGACAGGGAAGACTAAAATACAAACTCAGATCAAATGTCCACATATGAAATCTCACAGAGTGTTGTTCTCAAGCTCAAAGAGACTTCTTAGGTTATAAAAGACTTTAAAAGGCAAATAAGATGGGTAAAATAAATTGAGAAAGGAAATGAGAGATATGCATGAAAGAGTCAACAACTTGGAAAAGGGGGACATAACATAGACTGTGGTTGTGTTTGTAAATGGACTCTGATGTGATGACATCAAAAAAAGGCATTTAGGGTGGGAAAAAAATCTATATAGGAAAAAGAAGAATGGAGAGGTATAATGGGAAAATTTGTTCACATGAAGAGATGCAAAAGACATTACAACTGAGGGAAAGAAGGAAGGGGAATGAGCATTGCTGGAAGTTTGATCTCATCAGTTTTGGTTCTAAGAGGGAATAACATAATCACACAGTTTTATATAGAAATTTATCTGACACTATAAAGCGGTAGGAGGAGAAAGAGGAAAGAAAAGGCAGGGATGGGATTGAAGGGAATGCAAGAACACTAAGGGAAAAAGTAAGAGAAGGGGAAGGGTTGACAAAAGATACAGTAGTGGGTGGAGTGGGTAAAATAAAGATTACTAAGACAAGTTGGAGGGGAGATAGGATATAAGGTAATAGGTGGGATGAGTATAAAAAACATGGAACTAAAGATAGGATGGGAAGAGAATAAAAGTATATATACAGGGAAGGAAAAAGGATGGAGGGAAATTCAGAGATGGTAATCATAACTGCTAATGTGAATGGGATGAACTCTCCCATAAAATGGAAGAAAATAGAGTGTATTAAAATAGAATACTATAATATGTTTACAAGAGAATGACAATAGTGATATAACATATCAAAACCCATGTGATGCAGCCAAAGTTGTTCTTAGGGAAATTGTTTATTTCTAAATACCTTTATGAATAAAACAGAGAAAGAATAGATCAATGAACCAGGCATTTAAAAACTGGAAAAAGAACAAATTAACTCCCCCCCCCCAATTAAATACCAGATTAAAAATTCTGAACCTAAAAAGAGATATTAATAATATAGAAACTATGAAAATTATTGAACTAATAAACAGAATAAACTATTAAAATATTATGAAAAATTAACAAAATAGATAAGTATTTACTTAATTTCATCAGAAAAAGGAAAGAAAAAATCAAATGACCCACATCAAAAATTAAATGTATATATGTATGTATGAATATCTAAATATATCCAGATTTAATTATAGCTGTCTTGGAGAAAATAGGAGAAAATTAAAGGGAAAAAAGAATAAAGTAAAATGTGTACAACAGAGAATAAAACAAAGCCTACAAGCAAGCAAAAAGGGGATGAGAAGATGTCAATATAATATCTACTATCATTATATATGCTTTCTTGAAATGGAAATTTATTTTTACATATTTTGAATCCCCTCTAATGTTCTGCTGGATATGGCATTTCCCCCATTTTTCTGCCTTTATTTTTTCTATTTTTTCCTCATTTTGAATTCCAGTTTTAAATAATAAATTTAATAGGAAAAGTCTGTGGACAGTTCTTTTCCTAAAAGGGTCAAAGGAATGGGAATGAACCCAATCTGATCTCAAAGAGCCAGAAATGAACAAATGTTCCTTTACACAAGTCAAGAAGGAATAGCCAGTTTACACACTCCACTAAGAGAGGCCTGGGGAAATAATGAATCTTTAAATTTGAAAAAAATGATTTCTGTGTATTCATATTGAAAGAACTATGTCTAGGTTGACTTTCTGGAATGCAAAAGGAAAAGACAAAAGAAATCTAAAAAGATAAATATACTTGAATAATAGAATAGGCTAAAAGATGATCAAGAGCTTACTTTCTGATGGAGTGAGATATATATCTATAGCTATATATAATACTTCAAAACTCCATTATTTTTAAAAATCAAAATATAGAATAAGCATTGGGTGTAATTTTGTCCAGATATGTTGGTTTTAACTGGGAGAGGGGAGTTTAAATCTATTTATTTTAACACACATTTATTTATGCATCATGGTGGGAAAGAAAAATTACAACAAAAGAGAAAAACCATGGGAGAGAAAAAAAAAAGAAAAAACAGAAAAAAGACGTGAACATAGCATGTGCTGATTTATATTCAATTTCTATAGTTCTTTTCCTGGATGCAGATGGCATTTTCTGTCCAAAGTCTATTGGGTTTGCTTTTGGTCAATGAAAAACTGAGAAGAACCAAGTCTTTCAGAGATGATCACTGCACACTCTTGCTGTTATTGTATACAATGTATTCCTGGTTCTGTTTATTTTGTTCAACATCAGTTCATGTAAATCTTTCAAGGCCTTTTTAAAATCAGCTTGTTCATCATTTTTAGAGAATAGTAATATTCCATTACCTTCATTTATCACAACTTGTTCAGCTGTTCCCCAATTAAAGGACATCTACTCATTTCCAATTCTTTATTACTGCAAAAGCAACTACTACAAACAATTTCACACATTTGTGTTTTTTCCTTCCTTTATGATTTCCTTGGCATACAGTCCCAGCAAGGCACTTCTGGATCAAAGTGTATGTACAGTTTGATAGTACTTTGAGCATAGTTCCAGATTGCTCTCCAGAATGGTTAGATCAGTTCACAACTTCAGCAACAATGCAATATTGTCCCAGTTTTCCCAAATCTCCTCCAATATTTGTCATTCTCTTTTATCTAACCAATAGTAATTTAGAGCATTTTTTCATATGACTTTAGATGGCTTTGATTTCATCATCTGAAAATTGTTCATATCCTTTGACCATTTATTACTTGGGGAATTTTTGTATGTTTATAAATTTGACACAATTCTTTATATATTTTTGAAACAAGCTCTTTATCAGAAACACTAGTCATAAAGATTTTTCCCCTTTTTATCTTTGTACTTCCCTTTTTATCTTGCATCGGTTGGTTTTTTTGCATGTGCAAAAATTTTTTTAATTTAATGTAATCAAATTTGTCCATTTTGCTTTTCATATTGTTCTCTAGTTCTCCTTTGATTACAAATTATTCCCTTTTCCAAAGATTTGGTAGGTAAATTATCCCTTGCTCTTCTAATTTGTTTATGGTATGTTTTTTTTTTTTTTTTTTATGTCCAAATCTTGTAGCAATTTTTATCTTATTTTGGTATGGAGTATGAGATGTAGGCGTATGCTGAGTTTTTGAAATATTGTTTTCCAGTTTTTACAGCAATTTTTGTCAAATAGTGAGATCTTATTCCAGAATGTAAGGTTTGGAGGTTTATCAAATAGGAGATTAATATGTTACAATTATTGTATCATGTGAATATAATCTATTCCACTATCTTATCACTCTTTTTCTTAGCCTATAAAAATAGTTTTGAAGACTGCTACTTTAGAATACAGTTTTAGGATTGGTAGTTTTAAGTAACCATCCTTTGTATTTTTTTTTCATTAATTCCCTTGATATTCTTGACATTTTGTTCTTCCAGATGAATTTTGTAATTATTTTTTTTAGTTCTATAAAGCAGTGTTTTAGCAGTTGATTGATATGACTCTGAACAAGTAGACCAAATTAGGCAAAATTGTCATTTTTATTATATTAGCTAAACCTACCCATAAGCAATTGATATTTTTCCAATCTGACTTTATTTATATGAGAATTGTTTTGTAATTGTGTTCATATAATTCTTTGGTTTCTTTTGACAGGGAGATATCCAGATGTTCTTTTTTGTCTATAGTTAATTTAAATGAAATTTCTCTTTCTATCTTTTGCTAATGAGCTTTGTCAGTATATATATATATATATATATATATATATATATATATATATACTGATGATTTCTTTGGATTTATTTTATATTCTGCAACATTGCTAAATCTGTAAATTGTTTCTAGTAGGTTTTTGGATGATTTTCTAGGATTCTCTAAGTATATAATCACGTCATCAGCAAATAGTAATTGTTTCATTTACTCATTGCCTATTCTAATTCCTTTAATTTCTTTTTCTTTTCTTATTGCTAAAGCCAATATTTCTGGTATAATGTTAAATGATAGTCATGATAATGGGCATACTTGTCTTATTGGGAATGCATCCATCTTCTTCCATTAGAAATAATGCTTGTTTTTGTTTTTAGATAGCTACTGCTTATTATTTTAAGGAAAGCTCCCTTTATCCCTATGTTCTCTAGCATTTTTAATAGAAATATGTGCTGTATTTTGTCAAAAGCTTTGCATCCATTGAGATTATCACGTGATATATATTGATTTTGTTATTGATATGGTAGATTGTGGCAATAGTTTTCCTGATATTGAACAAGCCCTGCATTGCTAGTATAAATCCTACTTAGTTTTAGTCTATTATCCTGCTAGTAAGCTGTTGTTATCTCTTTTGTATTATTTTATTTAAAATTTTTGCATCAATATTCATTAGGAAAATTGGTCTGTAATTTTCTATTTCTATTTTGGCTCTTCCTAGTTTAGGTCTCACTGCCATATTTGTGTCATAGAAGGAAATTGGCAGTACTCTTTCTTTTTCCAAATAGTTTACATAGTATTGGACTTAATTGTTCTTAAATATTTTGTAGAGTTCACTTGTGAATCCATCTGGCCCTGGAGATTTTTTTCTTAATGAGTTCATTAATGGCTTGTTGAATTTCTTTTTCTAAAATGGGACAATTTAAATAAATTTTCCTCTTCTATTAACATAGATCATTTATATTTTTGTAAATATTCTTTCATTTTGGTTAGATTGTTGTGCTTGCTGCCATAGGTAAAATAGCTTCTAATTATTGCTTTAATTTCATCATTGGTAGTAAGTCCACCCCTTTCAGTTTTTATGCTAGTGATTACTTTATTTTCTTTTCCTTTTTTTTTTTAATCGAATTAACCAAAAGTTTATTTCTTGGTAGTTTTTCATAAAACAAATTCTTAGTTTTATTTATTAGTTCAATTATTTTCTTAGTTTCTATTTTATTAATCTCTCCTTTGAGTATCAGAATTTCAAATTTAATTGGATATTTTTAATTTGTTCTTTTTTTTTAAAGTTATATGCCCAGTTCTTTTATCTCTTCTTTCTCTATCTTATTCATGTAACTATTTAGAGTTATAATTTTTTTTTTCTTAAGAATTGCTCTGACTGCATGCCATAGATATTATGATGTTATCTCATTATGCCATTAGTTTTAAAAAGTTAAGGTCAGCTTTTAGGGTAGAGGAGGTTGTCTAAGCTTCCTCCATAAGTGACCATGGATGTGCTGGGTCAGTGCTGACTCACTCCCCATGCTAGGTGGGCATGTCCAGGTCACATGAGATTCTGGTGTTTCAGTGTTCACTATTTACCTTTGGAGTTTGCATTAGATGTTTTATAACTTTTCTACTGATCTACTGGCTTTCAATCAGGGTAGAGTGGCCAACTCTGGTGTGGTATCCTCCCTATAGATTCTCTGCCTACAGAGCTCCCATTGTCCCAGGTCTGCACTACATGCCCTGGCACCTGTGCCCAGCCTGCTTGCACTTGGCCCCCCTCCCTCTGTTTTTGATTGAGACAGACCTTGTCTGGAAATCTTCGAAATTGTTTTCTGCTGCTCATTTGTTATATTCCTAATATTTGTGGTTTCTGCTGGTCCAGACTTAATTTATTGGCTAGATTTGTTAATTAGTCTGAGGGTTGTAGGAGAAGGTCAGAATGAAATGGGTGTCTTCTCCTCCATCTTGCCTCTGCCCCTGGAAGTCCCATCTTGGAAGAACTTCAGAACAGGTCTGTTTCATACAGGCAAGGGGACAGTCTGCCAAACCCAGACCACAACACAGGGAGATCAGGGCAAGAATCTGGGGCAAGAGTCAGAGTGTTGTAGCTTCCATGTACCTGGGAATTTTCTGTGGGCCTCTTAGGTCACTCTATCTTGGTTACAAATAGGTGGTTTGGCAGATTTGCATTTTGTAAAAGACAAAGTGTAAGCCATTGAGCTCTGGAAAAATTCCAGACCTAGCTGCCAATACCCAGCACTGGAAATCAATCAGCAGAACTGCCCCAGGCTAAATTAAAGCAGCTATTGCTCTTTTGCATTGATCAGACTTCAAATCTTAAAAAAATGAATAAAAAAACCAAAAAGAACTCTCACCATAGCCAGCTTTTATGGAGAGAGAGAAGAACAGACCTCAAATTCTGAGCTTCCTAAAGGAAAAATAACTCCAGATGAAGCCCCAAAGAGAGACATGAGCTGTTTCATAAGGCTTCTTTCAAAGATTGCATAAAGGATCTTAAAAGAGAGTTAGAAAAAAAATGGAGAAATTAAATGAAATCATTGCAAAAAGGAATGGAAAAAGCATATAGTGCCGTACAAAAGAAATATGAAAAAAAAACAGCAATTCACTGAAAAACAAAATTTGTGAAGTGAAAAAAATAATCCAATGAAAAAATATACAATTGCAAAGGGGGCTACAAAAAGTAACTAATAAAATAATACACTAAAAATTAGAATTGAAAAAATGGAAGTGAATGACTCAATAAGACTTCAAGAATCAAACAAAAACAATAAAATGAAAAGAAATTATAAGAAAATATGAAATATCTCTTAGGAAAAACAACACACCTGGAAAATAGATCTAGGAGAGACATTTTAAGGACAGATCTAGAAAAAATAATAACAAAGTTCCTCAAAAATAATTTCAAGGGAATTAATGAAAAAATGAAAATAATGGTGGCCTAACTGTACCAGATCCTAAAACAATATTATAAAATAGTGGTCATCAAAATCATTTGTTACTGGCTAAGTGTAATGACCATGCTAGCACCCAGGACACCTCAGAATCAACTGGAGTCAGGATAAGCAAAAGTCCTTCTTTATTCTTTATCTTAGACACAGGATTGAATAGGATGGAAGCAGAATCTCCACCACCACCTTCTTCTCATCTACCACTGAGAGTGTATGTCCCTGGCTAGCTTTACTCCATCCCTTAGTCCCTCCTACAATCCTCTATGCACCAATCATTGAGCCAGTATGGATAGTGGAAAGGACCATTTTCCAAGCACATGTCCATAGAGTATCATCCAATCAGAAGTTAGCCTCAAGCGCTCAGCAGTCCAGACCTCAGTGTATCAACCCAATAGTTTCAGTCCTCTACAGCTAAGAAATAGAATAATTGATCTGTGGAATAGATTAAGTTCTCAAGATACAAAAGTCACTGTTTATAGTAATCTGGTCTTTGATAAATTCAAAGACTCCAACTTCTGGGGAAATAACTCACTATTTCATGAAGATTTCTGGGGAAATTGGAAAATACTGTGCAGAAACTAGGCACTGATGAACACGTAATATCTTGTACCAAGATTAAAATGTGTTCATGATTTTGACATACAATGTGATACTATAAGCAAATTTGGAGAACATGGCCTTCTCCCTCTCATATCTGTGGGGAACGTAGGAATTTATGGGAAAAGAAGAACCAGAAAAATTATGAAATAAAATAGGTAATTTTATTGTATTAAATTTGAAAGATTCTATACAAATAAAAGCAATGTAGAAAATATTAGTATAGAAACAGAAAACTGGGGGGAAATTTATCTCCAAGAGTTCTGATAAAGGTTTCATTACTAAATATATAGAGAATTGACTGAAATTTATATGACTATAAGCCATTCCCCAATTAGTAAATGGCCAAATAATATGAACAAACAATTTTCATGTGAGGAAATTGAAATCATTTTAGTCTTATGAAAAAATGCTCTCTCACTATTGATCAGAGAAATGAAGATTAAGACCACTCTGAGGTACTGCTACACAACTTTCAGATTTGTTAAGATTACAGGAAAGATAATAATAAATTTTGGATTTTTTGTGAGAAAACTGGGTCATTAATACATTGTTGATGGAATTGTGAACTGATCCAACCATTCTGGAGAACAATTTGGAACTATACTTAAAAGGTTTTCAAACTCTGCATATTCTTTGATACAGTATTGTCTCTAGTAGGCTTGTATCCCAAAGAGATTATAAAAAAAAAGAAAAATGACCCACATGGGCAAAAATATTTGTAGCAGCCCTTTTTGTAGTGGCAAGGAAAAAGAAACTTAGTGGATGCCCTTCAGTTGAATAAGTTATGGCATATGAATATTTTGGAATATTATTGTTCTATAAGAAACAATCTGTAGGATAATTTCAGAAAAGCCTGGAGATACATGAATTGATGCTAAGGAGAGTGAATAGAATCAAGAGAAACAAGATTATGTGATAATTGACTTTGATGAACATACCTATTTTCAACAATGAAGTGATTAATGAGGTGATTCAAGCCAATTCCAATAGATGTGTGATGGAGAAAGCCATGTGCACACAGAGAGCAGACTTTGGGGTTTGAATATGGTTCACAATATTTTCTCCTTTTGTTGTTGTTTGCTTGCTTTCCATTTCTTTTTTGTATTTTTCCTTTTTGATCCAATTTTTTCTTGTGTAGCATCATAAATGTGGGAATATTGTAGAATTGCACATGTTCAATATATATTGAATTACTTGCCGTCTAGGGGAGAGGTTATAGAATGATAAGGAGAAAGATTTGGAATGCAAGGTTTTCCAAGGTTGAATGTTGAAAAATAGCTTTGCATATATTTTGAAAATAAAAAAGCTATTATTTAAAAAAATTAAAAGTGGATGGAGAAGAAATAGTGTGGAAGAAATGGTGAAGTGAAAACAATTTATTATTCCTCATTAAAAAAGTATCTAAGTTTGGCCATATTTATATTTTGAAAAGAAGATATGGAGATTGGGTATCTCAAGAACATTACTATTACTAGATTTGGGGGAAGGAATGTTGAATATACATGCACAAAAATAGATTTTGCTATCAAAATATGTTAATTCAGCATTTGAATAGCTAGAAGAGAATGCATTGTTTAAAAGAGAGGATATAGAATAGGAAAAACCATCACAAATGGAACAAATTGCAGTTTCATAGAGTAAAATATAAAGGGAATAGATTAAACAAAAGAAAATTGAAGAAAGATTGAGAATCTGAACAAAATGGAGAGAGGAATGACAGAAGTGTAAAAAACAGATTAATGCAGCTAAAGAATAAAATTTTTAATGGCATTTGTTTTTCACAATTTCTATATTTTTAAAGAAGAGGAAGGTAGAAATTTGAGGGGAAACATTGAAATATAAAAGAGGGAAATGTATGATTAAAATCATAACCATGACCATTAATGGTCCTTAAAATAGAGAAAATCTTAATATAGACAGAAAAAAGCAGAATGGATTAAATAGCACAATTCTAAAATGTTGGATAGAGTTAACATACTTGAAGTATAAAAATTCACAGAGATTTAAAATATAGAGCTAGAGTAAAAATTATTTTGCTTCAAAGAAATTCTAAAAAGTATAGGATAATAATTATCTCAGAATAGTATATAAGAAAAAGAAATGCTTAAAAGAAAAATGCAAGGACACTATTCAGATTAAATGCTTCATAATGAACTATTATTAACACAATATATACATACTCATGGAAGATGTATCAATTAAATATATAAATAAAATATTATCAAATTATCAGGAGCAATGAAGAGCAAGAATTCTTTTCGAGTGACTTTTATTTACCCCTTTTAAACCTATATAAATCTAAGATAAAACACAAATATGAAAGAAGTTAAGAACCTGAATAAAATTTTAAAATACTTACATATGAGAGATTATTGGTGATTAGTTACTGATAATCACAAAATCTATACAAATATTGAACTGTTCATGGTGTTGGTTAAACAGTTAATCCTGAGCTATTTCATAATAATCTATATTATAGGCGTATTATTGTCTTGTGATAATATAATAAAAGTGAAAATACTATGTATATTGATCTATGGTGTTAATGCTATACTAAGAGAGGCTGGATTCTCTTGGCAGCAGGACAAGGAGGAGAAAGGTGGAGATTCTGGATTCCAGGATTGAGAAGAGATTTTTGGCAAAACTCCTGGCAGTATGCCTGCTTCTTTTCCTTCTCTTTCTACAGACCAAAGACTTTTACTTATTCTGACTCTGGCTGATCCTGAGGCCTGCAGGGAGCTAGCTTGGACTTAACACTCAAGGATAATGGCTTTTCTTAAGGTAAGAATAGAACAGTGATTAGTAGGAGACATAGATTTCTAAACTTAACTCATTACAGACTAGCTGAGCTTCTGAACTAACTTCAGAAACAAAAAACCATGACTTAGGCAGTTACAGGTCAAAATCAATTAATTGTAAATTGGGTCAATTTTTATAAAAAGAGAATCAATCTGATATACTTAATATCTAACACCATAATTTTCAGTGAATTGAAGGACTCTAACTATTTAGATGAGGACTCACAATATACAAAATATAATGAAAAAATTGATAAACCCTAAAATAGAAATTAGTCATAGATCAACATTTTATAGCATACACTGCAAAAAGTTCCATATTGATTCAATATCTATATATACCACAAGAAATGATGAAAAAGAGGAATTTTGAGAAACCTAGGCAGACTTTATGAGCTGATACAGAGTGAAATGAATAGGACTAGTGGAAAATTTAATAAAATGATTAAAATATTAAAAAGAAAAATAACTTTGAAATTCATTATAATTCTTATCATTACAATGACCCATCTTGATTCTCTAAAAACTGATTTTGATGCATGCTTGCAACCTCTTGGATAAAGGATATAAAGTACAGGTACAGAATGCTAAAACATATTTTTTAGACATATGTTTTGTTTATGGTGTTTTTCTTTACTATATATATATATATATATATATATATATATAGTAAAGAAAAAGTATTGTGTAAGTGGAGAATCTAGGGGCTGAAAAAATAAGGTAGTGGTAGAGCTGCAAAGACAAAAAAAGGAAAGTCTTTATTTACACACACACACACAGACAAACCTTATAGAAGAGTGCCAATGGAAGTTCAGGACATAGCTTATACTAATGTTAAGTTTAACAAATACTAAAAAGCAATCTATAAAACATACAGATGCATAATTTTGTGTAAGCTGCTGTCTTTTTTTTTTTCTTTTATATGGAAGTAAAAATTTTACTCATATATTGGGAAACATTTTTTAAAGAACCAAACATTATTAGATGTCACTATATCCTCACTTCATCTTATTGATCTTATTCTATTACTAATCATTCCATTGCTATTCTTTTGATATTTCTTGTCTCAAGCTCAATCAACTGTATTCAATTGTCAGATTTCAAGGACTCAGTTTATGCTATGTGAGTTGAGGTACATATGGACAAAGAGAGAACTCATAACAATAAAGAAAGTGATTTTCCATGGAAAGAACCACATAAAAGAACAGGTGTTGTCAAGATAATATCTTATTTTCATCTTTTCTCTCTCATATGATAAGATTTGCCTCCAATGAGGTATACTATTTGAATGTATCAGGTAAACTACAGAAAAAAAGATGGAAAATGAATAGAACAAGCAAATTGGCATCATAATGCACAATGCTCTAATAGTCACAGCAACATCTTTTAAAACCATTCAGCAACTATTTTATGTATATTTTATTTCACTTAATTATTTTTCATTCTACATAATTTGATCAAACATGCTTTTACATAATAAAATTGTTTTATGTTTTTAATTCAAAAAGAACATTGCCTAAAAGGAATAGAATATGTATTTTAATGAAAAGATTTGTTTAAATAATATTGAATAGATTAACTTAGTAAATTAAAAATATAAATCCATTAGTTTATTCTTCTAATTTGGTACTGAGTTGCTGGCAAAATTTTTGGAGCCCATTAAAAACAGATGGTTCAGGAAGGGTTCACAGTGAAGTATTGACACATGTACCAAAGGAGTAGATGGAGTTCCATTTCATACTACACAGCTGATTTTCCTACCATCTATCTTTTATTAACCAGTAATAAATAGCAGTTACTTAGTCTTTGACTATGTTGTCTTTCATCTCTTTTGCATAAAAGGTTTCAGAGTATTTTCAAAATGTATACTGAGTAAGCTTTTCTTTGGGCTTAATTCATAAAATAAAATGGGAAGAAATCCCTACCACTTAAATGATACTTAACAGTATTGACATTATTAGTATATTTTGAAGTATCATAATTTTACTTTTAAAAATATCTTTAGCTATTTATAATTTTTACCTGCCAAAAAAAGTCTGCTTTTCAGTTCATTAACTTTTTTTTTGTCTCTTTAATGCCTCTGCCATAAGTTTTATCTATTTTTAAATCTAATATTCATTGTCATTCAGTTGAGGAAATTTAAGCAATAATCAAATCTAATTGATTTGATTAGGTAAACTGGGAAAATGCCTAATTGATTGAATTTTTCACTTTTTAAAAATTAAATCATTATTTTGGCATGATATAGACCAACTAGTAATTGAAGATTTCAAAATGGAGGAAGCATAATTAGATAGATGGTGCTTTGAGAATAATTTGAATACTTTAGTGGAATGAAAGCTCACTATGAATAAGCAATGAGATGAATCAGTCAAAAAATTTTATGCAAACAAGAGGATTCCTTTAAGAAAAACAATTACCAGAGATAGACAGCTAAGAATTCTATTGTTCTCGGCATTCATCAAAACACTTCTAGGAGAAAAAAGTTACTTCCAAATATCACAATTTGAAATAACATTGATCAGCTGGAAAGAATCCAGAGGAATTCAAGGAGAATGTTGAAGGACAATAGCATATAAGAAGCAGTAGGAAGAATTACTAGTATTTAGTCTAATGAGAAGTGGGAGGAGGGCTGTTATAGCAGAAGGCAAAACCAGGATAAATCAGTACAAGTTACAAAGTGAAAGATTTAAATTGATATCAGAGGGAAAAGCAAAACAAAAACCAAAAAACAAAGACAAATTCCTAATAAAGACTGGTGTGTTAAAAAAATGGGATAGAATCTACAAAAGATGCTGCATGTCTTCTGGACATTGAATATTTTCCAGCAGAAACTTATGACCACTTGTGAATGTTGTTGTGATGTTATGTTGTGAATGTAATGTTGTGAATGTTACAATGAGTATTTCTTTAATATCAGGGTTGGCAAGATGGCCTTCTTCCGGGTTCTTCTACCTTTTAAATTTGTTTGTAAATGGAGTTTGTTTGTAAATGGAGTTTTTATCAGATCGTTCAAAAAAAAGTTGAAAGTCACTCAAATACAGAATACTTAAATGCTTCAAAAACATGACACTTGTTAGACCAGCTACATTCTGATTGCCCACAAAATCTGGGATCTTCTTGTGGACATTTCTTGTAGTCATTCCTCCTCATGGTAGGATACTATTTGAATCCTCTGTAGTTTGATCACATAAAATGCCTTTGCCTTGATTGTCATTTAATGAGTATCACTAGAGTATAGCAGGTTGTCCATCTTTCATGAAATATGTAGAGAAATAAAAAAGGTTATAAAAAAGTATATCATGTTTCATGCAAACAAGATTCCTTACAACTCAAAGGTTCTATGATTTTGTTTATGATTCAAAGTATTATGGAAACATTGAAGATTTTCTTTATGAAAGAGTCAGTATGACTGTATTCTTGACTTATTGCAAAGAAAAAAAAATGAGCAAACTCTAGGAAGTGTATAGATTTGAAAATACCTATCAGAAACAATAGACAAAAATTTGAGTTCATCAAGGTACTAATTAATATTAATAAGGGGATCTAGAGAAGTTATTAAGAATAGTATTACCTTTCATCCACTGAAAACTTAGAAATATAAAGTGCTAAACATCATTTTTTCGTATTCAAACTTTGTCTTTGTTCTACTCTAAATAGCCTTGGCAACTGTTCTTGTAATAATGTTGACAAAGTGGATAACTAATACTTTTTTTTTTATTTTTTATTTATTTAATAGCCTTTTATTTACAGGTTATATGCATGGGTAACTTTACAGCATATAATTGCCAAACCTCTTGTTCCAATTTTTCACCTCTTACCCCCCACCCTCTCCCCCAGATGGCAGGATGCCCAGTAGATGTTAAATATATTAAAATATAAATTAGATACACAATAAGTATACATGACCAAACCGTTATTTTGCTGTACAAAAAGAATCAGACTCTGAAATATTGTACAATTAGCTTGTGAAGGAAATCAAAAATGCAGGTGGGCATAAATATAGGGATTGGGAATTCAATGTAATGGTTTTTAGTCATCTCCCAGAGTTCTTTCTCTGGGCGTAGCTGGGATAACTAATACTTATAGTATTGAATTTTATCTTACCTGCATGAAAAATTATAAGGCTCCTTGTCCTTCTCTTGATTTGCAAGCAACAGTTTTGTCTGTGTGTATGTGTGTGTGTTTGTGTGTATGTGTGTGAGAATTTTATAATTGCCAGCAGTGGTATTATTAGCTAGTCATTTCTCTCTTAATTCTTGACATTATTATATCTCTCTTGCTAAGTATTTTCTATTATGTGTACACAAAGAAAACCTCCTTTACTAAACACATTGAACTCTGCCAGCCTAATTTTAAGATAAACAAATGCAGCCTATGAGTAGGTTGAACTCCCACCTGCTGTGGTAGCATAATGCTACAGAAAAAGGCTGTTCCAGAATTCTAAAAATGGGCCAATAAGAAAATTTTGTAAAGGAGCAGAAAAAAGTGTTTTAAGACTTTGTATTCCAGTACTGTAAAGCTGATTTGTAATGACAATTATTTCAATGCCAAATAAATACACACATATATTACATCATAATTTAATTGTAATTATATAATAAACTATTTGTAAAAAATGTTGACAAGTGTTATCATAAATAATATATGCCTTTCCAAAAAAGTTATATGTAAATCAACTGAAAATCTAATATTATTTCCCATTGACCTATGTTATAATTTCAGACATGCCTTCCTGGAGAAATAATTTTGACCTAAGGATATAATAAAATAATTGCATGTAAGAATGAAGTAAACTTTAAAAATCATTCTCAGAAATATAGTAGCATCCTAGTAAAACATGAATAGATATGCTCAATAAACAAATCAAATTCAGTAATGCCAATAAGATGTGGGAAGAAAGAAACCTCCCTCAGCAGGAAAATTCAGAACCATTTTGTGATAACCATAACAAAAATCAACTTAAATTTAGCTGTTTGAATCAACAACTCCCCAGTAGCTGCTTTTTTATTTACTGGTCTCTTTCCAATGATTTTTAATATCCTATATTAAATCATTAAAACCAAGCTAGGACTTCACCAACTTCTGAGAAAATATTTCTTCATTTGATCCTTAAAATACTACCTATGCTTTTAATCCCCACACAAAACATATTCCCCTGAAGTATTAGCACAGATTAAAGAACCTCCATGGGTCAGTTTTTACTCAAAACCACACCGCATGGGCTTATGCTGATATTTTCCTTAGCCAAAAGACACATCAATTCAAAACAAAAGATGTTTAATCTAAGAACCTAACAGCAATAAAAAATTTAGCAATCCTCTTTATTTTATACCAGACAATTATAAGACTTATTTGTATCATTTCTCACCCTCTTCGCAGAATTTTAGAATAACTACTTTGTAACTTTTGGTTTTATAACAAGTGACAATAAAGAAAGCTCACAATTATGCCAACTGTTGTATTTTTCTTTACTGATATGATTTCCAAAATTCTCTAAGCCTGCAAAAAAGCAAATGTATAAAAGAAACACCAGACAAAAGAAAAAAAAGAAAATGGGTCAAAATTAAGAACCCTTGGAAAGAGAAGAAGAATGAAATTTTACTTTAGCAAAATGACCAAAGGAAAAAGGATTATTCCAGAAATTGCTAATAATTGTTGCATATGCATATAAAAAGTACATGTAACTTGAAAGGTACTAAGAAAATTACTATAAGTCCTTTTAATGGAAGAATTCCTAAACGAGTTACCAAATATGACATTCTTGGAAAACTTTATTCCAAAGACATGTAAAACCAGAAATATGTTTTCAATACATATTTAGTGGTTGTCAAGGGTGGAATATTTTGTGATAATTTTAATAAAAACTCCAAATGCGTCATATAAGCTCATTGGAGAAAAGTCAGAAGTTTGTACCTTAATATCTAAGTACATTTAAGGAGTGATATAAGGATGTTAATATTATAAAGATGTTGGAATGAATTGTTCAGTTAAGAATAGGGTCAATGACTATGATATTTCTTCAACCTCTTTATTTCTGTAATGTTTCTTAGTCCAGAAAAGAATCTATGGAATAAGAGTTTTGGAATTGAAAGAAATCTGATTTACCATGTATTCTAATTCTTTATTCAACAAATGAAAAATATGAAACTTAGAAATAAAAGCCATGATGAACTTGCCCAAATAATTAATGACAAACAAATTTTGCAACATAGAGTGATTGACACCTTTCTCCATGAGGTTTTTTTTTCCAGTTCTCCTTTCCCCATATGGCTATCTTAATCTAACCTAATTCTATTGGAATTAGAAAACCCTAAGGTAAGATATCTTTGAGGGAAGAAGATTCTTCCTTACATAGTTCATAGTGAGTTCTGGCAAAGTGAGCAGGCAAGATTTTTAAACAGGAAACCATGAGTTTGAATCCTGTTACTGCATCCATGTGCAAGTTATGTAAAATTTCTCTGATTCTCAGTTTCCTCATATGTAAAATGAATAGATTGGAATAGTTGCTTTTTTTAAAGTACCTTCTTGTTTAAAATCTTTCAAAATATGAAATTGTCACTTATTTGTTGTGAGGTCAATAATTACTGACTAGATTTAAAAATAACTTTTTTCTTGTAAAAACACACAATTTCAACTTCGGCATGATTCAGAAAAAAACACCAAAATACAGGTATCTCTGATAACAAAGTACTGTAAAGTAGTGTCACTATTCATAGGAAGATAGATCACAGGTAACAAACTAATAAGAACCTTAGAGATTCTTCTATAAAACTATTTTTACAGTTGAACAAAGTGAAGTTAAGAAAAATTATGTCAATTATTTTCAGTCACTTATCTAGTAGGTGTAGTAGGAGAGAAAGAGAGTAGTTTGGTCCCAGGTATTTATGTCCCAGTATTTTTTCTAATCAAATGTAGCCCTATCTATTTTAACCAATGGGACCTAAAGGAGGTCAACGTCTTGGATTATTATTGTTAATCTAATGGAAATAATTTAAGAATCAGCCACAATGAAGTAAGATTTTTGGCTTGAATCATGGAATTAAAAACTAAATTATATGACCCCCAAAATGGAAGACTCTCCATTTTCTCTCATTTTCAAAATATCTCAAACTTCTCTAAAATAAGAATTATATGCCAAGAGGGAAAAATAATTGTATCACTCTCTACACTCAAACCAAGAGTTTTGAGGGACTCTTATTGAGGGAACAATCAATGAGTAATTGAGAGGGTAAAGAGTCAGAAAGTAAGCAATAGGGAAATATAAGGGGAAATGGTTACAATTATTAAAGAAGTAGAATACATTGATCCATACTTAACACCGTACACCAAGATAAGGTCAAAATGGGTTCATGACCTAGGCATAAAGAATGAAATTATTAATAAATTAGAGGAACATAGGATAGTTTACCTCTCAGACCTATGGAAGGGGAAGGTCTTTATGACCAAAGAAGAACTAGAGATCATTACTGATCACAAAATAGAAAATTTCGATTATACCAAACTGAAAAGTTTTTGTACAAACAAAACTAATGCAGACAAGATTAGAAGGGAAGCAATAAACTGGGAAAATATTTTTACAGTCAAAGGTTCTGATAAAGGCCTCATTTCTAAAATATATAGAGAATTAACTCTAATTTATAAAAAATCAAGCCATTCTCCAATTGAAAAATGGTCAAAGGATATGAACAGACAATTCTCAGATGAAGAAATTGAAACTATTTCTAGTCATATGAAAAGATGCTCCAAGTCATTATTAATCAGAGAAATGCAAATTAAGACAACTCTAAGATACCACTACACACCTGTCAGATTGGCTAAGATGACAGGAAAAAATAATGATGATTGTTGGAGGGGATGCGGGAAAACTGGGACATTGATGCATTGTTGGTGGAGTTGTGAACGAATCCAACCATTTTGGAGAGTAGTTTGGAACTATGCTCAAAAAGTTATCAAACTGTGCATACCCTTTGATCCAGCAGTGTTACTACTGGGATTATATCCCAAAGAGATTATAAAGAAGGGAAAGGGACCTGTATGTGCACGAATGTTTGTGGCAGCCCTTTTTGTAGTGGCTAGAAACTGGAAACTGAATGGATGTCCATCAGTTGGAGAATGGCTGAATAAATTGTGGTATATGAAAATTATGGAATATTACTGTTCTGTAAGAAATGACCAACAGGATGATTTCAGAAAGGCCTGGAGAGACTTACACGAACTGATGCTGAGTGAAATGAGCAGGACCAGGAGATCATTATATACTTCAACAACAATACTATATGATGACCAGTTCTGATGGACCAGGCCATCCTCAGCAACGAGATCAACCAAATCATTTCTAATGGAGCAGTAATGAACTGAAACAACTATGCCCAGAGAAAGAACTTTGGGAGATAACTAAAAACCATTACATTGAATTCCCAATCCCTATATTTATGCCCACCTGCATTTTTGATTTCCTTCACAAGCTAATTGTACAATATTTCAGAGTCTGATTCTTTTTATACAGCAAAATAATGTTTTGGTCATGTATACTTATTGTGTATCTAATTTATATTTTAATGTATTTAACATCTACTGGTCATCCTGCCATCTAGGGGAGGGGGTGGGGGGTAAGAAGTGAAAAATTGGAACAAGAGATTTGGCAATTGTTAATGCTGTAGTTACCCATGCATATATCCTGTAAATAAAAGGCTATTAAAAAAAAAAAAAGAAGTAGAATACAGTCAGAAACCTGAGTATAAGTAAAGAAACCAAATGGGAAGACATTAATATGTCTTATAACAGCAATAAGGTTTCTAAATCAACCCAATTGCCTGTTAAAAATACGTTAAATCAGTAGAAAATGAATCAGTATTTTATGAAGCAGATAACTCTATGGATTCCAAAGATAACTTGGAATCCCAGGGTTCTAAAAAGTTGAAAAGTGCAATAATATTTGTAAAAGAAAGTCTTCTCATCTTCACAACATAAATAATCAACAGAAGAGGGAAAAAAAGAGAGAAATTTGAATATTCAAAAGAGAGAGACAGAGACAAAGTAACTGATTCATACAAATGCTTGGAAAAGAAGGACAATTTGAAAGAAGAAAAAAAAGCAGTAATGTTAAAACAAAACATGATTTCTATTCAACTAGTACATGTTGCGATTAAATTAAACATATATTGATTTTAAAGTCAAAATGAAGCATTTTATTTTTTCTATTTTCTGCTCCCCGCCCCAGAATAAGTTGTACATGACTTTATATGTATAACAGCCATTTTATTTCTTACCTTCTCAATGAATGTTCTCTTTTTTTTTTTTGGGGGGGGGGGTGCATAGCCCTTGAAGCATTCCTACAAAGTATAATAAGGGGCATGCATTTCTACATTGGAATTTTTTTTAGTTATCTTCTTTCTTTATGAATTATAATCTTTAAAAATAAGGCATAATGGAACAAAAGTGGGAAAGAGTCAAAATTTTGCAAGGAATATTATGGAAATATAAATATCTGTGTGTGTGTGTGTGTGTGTGTGTGTGTGTGTGTGTGTGTTTTGTGTCTATCTCTATGTACCTCTCTGTCTCTGTCCACTTCTATTTGTCTGTTTCTGTCTGCCTTTCTCTTTGTCTCTCCCTCATTTTATCTCCTGTCTGTCTACATCTATTGGTTTACTTATTTTAACCAGCCTGAGTGGTTATATTGATATTACTGGTTTTCAGGGTCTAGGGTAACCCAAATATGGGGAATTAATATGTTTATTATTCACAACTTGAACTCTTGAACTCCCATTGTTGTGCCTTCAATTTAAACAAATCAGATAGAACAATACCGCAGCATGGCCTATGTGCTGCTGATTTGAGAAAGGATCAATTTATCATTTGAATATGAGTTCTAGATTTGCATATCTCTCTATGAGTTTTGTACTTTCTAGTGCAAACCACACAAGGTCTATTTCAATATTGCTTATATGAAAATGTCCTGCAAATATGAAATGGATTGGCAAAGAATTAAAAAAAAAAGAAAAAAAACACAGGTAAAGTATATTCAATGAATTATCCCTTAGTAAGGTTTAAAAAATTGAATTACTTTCTCAAAGACATATGGCTCAAAGACTTGAACCTAGGTTTCTTGACTTAAAATTCAGAGTCTGTTACATTACATTGTGCAGTTGTTAACAAATCCCACTCCATCCTATACTCTGACATTTTGCTTTTCCTTAATACTTTTTTTTTTAATAGCCTTTTATTTACAGGTTATATGCATGGATAACTTTACAGCATTAACAATTGCCAAACCTCTTGTTCCAATTTTTCACCTCTTACCCCCCACCCCCTCCCCTAGATGGCAGGATGACCAGTAGATGTTAAATACATTAAAATATAAATTAGATACATAATAAGTATACATGACCAAAACATTATTTTGCTGTATAAAAAGAGTCAGACTCTGAAATATTGTACAATTAGCTTGTGAAGGAAATCAAAAATGCAGGTGGGCATAAATATAGGGATTGGGAATTCAATGTAATGGTTTTTAGTCATCTCCTAGAGTTCTTTTTCTGGGCATAGCTACCTGCCAACAGAAGACAATTTGATATTTCTTAAATTTAAGAATGAATCAATTATTTTAATAGTCATTGATGGGAACTCAAGCCAGCTTGTCCTCTTCCTAAGAGCAAATTTCCTTAATCTACTCTAAGGCCATTTACACAAATATTCCCTGACTTTGTCTCTCCAACTCTCCCCTGACTTCCTTTCTCCAGCTCTCCCCCTAAGTTGGTCCTTATTCATTAAGAATCTCTTCAACTGCTCCTTGATTTTATCCTTCAAGCATCCCTTCAATTTTATCACTCAAGCATTTACCTAACTCCTCCTGGATTCCTTCAAAACATCCCTTATTTTCCCATCACTCATCTGGTTTCTCCTCATCTGTTTTATCTATTAAAATCATCATTTCCCAAAGTATGGCACAAAATCACATTGCGATTTTGTCTATGAGCTTTACCCATTAATTAAGGTGCCTTTCAGTAGCGTGAATAACATGTTACAATTTTTCACAATCTTTGTTCTCCCAAAATTGGTGACATGATCATATCAGCCACAAAAATATGTGTTGATGGTAACACAATTTGAAACTAACATATAAAAAATCATCTAAAATCAGATAACAAATGAAAAGAATTTCTAAACAAAGCTGTTGTGTTATTATTATTATTATTTGTTACATGTTAGTAGGAAATTGAATGTTATTCTACATGCATAGAATTCTTCAATTTTTAAAGCTTTTTATCTTCAAAAAATATGCAAAGATAGTTTTCTCAATGTTTTTCCTCCCTCACTCTTCCCCTCCTGTAGATGGCAAATAAGCCAATATATGTTAACCATGTGCAATCCTTCTATACATGTTTCCACAATGATCATGAATCAAGAAATTTATCATGAAAAAAGGAAAAAATAAGAAGGAAAACAAAAAGTAAGCAAATAACAAAAATGTGAAAATATTTTGTGATCTACACTCAGTCCCCACAGTCATCTCTCTGGGTGTAATATCTTTCTCCATCAAAGAACATTGGAACTGTCCTGAATGACTTTGCTGTTAAAAAGAACCAAATCCATCAGAATTGATTGTCATATAACTTGTTGCTTTGTCCAATGTTCTATTGGTTCTACTCATGTCACTCAGGATAAGTTCATGTAAGTCTCTTCAGGCCTTTCTGAAACCATCCTGCTGTTCATTTCTTATAGAACAATAATTTTCCATAACATTCATATACCATAACTTATTCAACCATTCTCCAATTGATGTGTCTCCACTCTGTTAGTTCTTTATTACTACAAAAAAAGCTGCCACAAACATTTTTGCACATGTGGGTCCTTTTTCCATTTTTTAAGATCTCTTTGGGATACATACCAAGTAGAGACATTGCTGGATCAAAGGGTATACACAGTTTGATAGTCCTTTGGGCTCAGTTCCATGTTGCTCTCTAGAATGGTTGGATCACTATTTCACTAACAATGTATTAGTGTTCCAGTTTACCCATATCCCCTCCCACATTAATCATTATCTTTTCCTCTCATCTTAGCTAATATGAGAGATGTGTAGTGGTACCTTAGAGTTGTTTTACTTTGCATTTATCTGATCAATTGTGATTTAGAGCATTTTTTTATATGACTAGAAATAGTTTTAATTTCTTTGTATGCTAATTGTATATTCATATCCTTTGACCAGTTTCAGTTGGAGAATAGCTTAAATTATTATAAATTTGAGGAAACTATATCTTTTAGAAAGGAAATCTTTATCACAAACGTTGGATGTCAATTTTCCCCAGTTTCCTATTTCCCTACTAATCTTGTCCCCCTTGGTTTTATATGTACAAAAGTTTTTGACAAAATTATCCAATTTTTAATCTAAAATGAACTCCAGTTCACTTTTGGCCATACATTCCTTCCTTCCTTCTTCACATATCTGAGAGGTATTCTATCCTTTGTTCTTATTATTTGTTTATATAGTATCACTCTGTATGTGGAAATCATGAACCTATCTCAACCTTGCCTTGCCATAGGGTGTTAGGTGTGGGTTAATGCCTAGTTTCTTCCATATTAATTTCCAATTTCCCCAGCAATTTTCATCAAATAGTGAGTTCTTTTTATCATTATTAAAGCTTTTTATCTTCAAAACATATGCATATCCTACTGGGCTTACATGAATTTTTGCTGAGTGAAATGAGCAGAAACAGGAGATCATTATATACTTCAATGACAATATCGTATGAGGATATATTCGATGGAAATGGATTTCTTCAACAAAGAGAAGATCTAACTCAGTTTCAATTGATCAATGATGGACAGAAGGAGCTACACCCAAAGAAAGAACACTGGGAAATGAATGTAAACTGTTTGCATTTTTGTTTTTCTTCCCGGGATATTTTTACCTTCTGAATCCAATTCTCCCTGTGCAACAAGAGAACTGTTCGTTTCTGCACACATACATTGTATCTAGGATATACTGTGACATATTCAACATGTATAGGACTGCTTGCCATCTCGGGGAGGGTGGTACAGGGAGGGAGGGATAAAGTTGGAATAGAAGTGAGTGCAAGGGATAATGTTGTAAAGAATTTATTTTTATTTTTTTTTCAAAATAAAAAAATTTAAAATTAAATTAAATTAAAAAAAAACATATGCATAGATAATTTTCCACATTCGCCCTCTGAGGTCCTCCAGGGAGCTAGGCTGTACTCTACACACTCTGGCAAAGTCGTGTGTTCCAAACTTTTGTCCCTCCTTTCTCCTCATCCACACACTCAGATGGCAAACAAGCCTATGTTAAACATGTATAATTCTTCTATACATAATTTCAACAATTACCATACTGACAAGAAAAATCAGGTCAAAATGAGAAAGTAAACAAAATTCAAACAAACAACAACAAAAAGAGTGAAAATGCTATGTTGTGATCCACAATGAGTTCTCCGAATCTTCTCTCTGAGTTAAGATGGCTCTCTTCATCACAAGACCATTGGAACTTGTAGAGAGTTACAGACAGTGAGGAAACTGTGGGTGAGGTATAAAACTCTTCAACCCAAAGGGAACCTTCTAACAATGTCTACTTCAGCTCCCCATTCCCCTTAAGGACTCTCAGCCTACCTGAGAAGTTGGGGCAGTGACAATCTGTGTTGTGATTGAAGCAGAGTGATACCTGGTGCAAGAGAGATATCAGGTGACAAACTACATTCAATAGCAAATTATATATGTGGTCCCAATATATTGTAGGCACATTCCCAGTATTTTTGTTACATAAGAGTATAAAGGTATTAAAAAGGGGAAAGTCCTTTTAATAAATGGACTCCATTTTTCCATCATCCTCAGGAATCCCGCCTCATCACTTCTCCACTAGAACAGTATATTTTAATCACCCCAGCATGGGGGCTCTAGAAAGAAAAGGACATTTTGTAACCACAACTTGGGAGTTCTAGAAAGCACAATATTTTAATTACCCCAGTGCGGGGGTTCTAGAAGCAATGCTACATTTTGTCTCCCCAACTTGGGAACTCTAGAAAGCACCAGGAATTGGCTTGAAACATCTCATTGTGGGACTTCCGGCCAAGATGGCAGCGAGGAGGCACACAGCTGTGTAAGCTCCGCGTTTTCTCTCAGAATTCATTTCATGACAAGCCTCTGAATTAATGCTTGACTGAAAAAACCCCACAAATAGTTACCAAGGGAAGACATCCTTGAGATTCGCCAGGAAAGGTCTGTTTTTGCTCGAGGGCGGGACGGTTTTAGATCAGGCACAGGCTGAGGGCAGCAGCAGTGAGAGCTCGGCAGGCAGCTCGCAGCTGAGCAGACCGGAGGGGGTTGGGGTGTGATCTCAGCCATCTCTGTGGGGAGAGCTTGGCTACAGGCTTGGATACTTTGCCCTGGCAGCAAGTCAGAAGCCCAGCAGAGAAGCTAAAAACGCCGGGGGTGAAGAATACAACCCCAAACAGCTGGAGTTCCTGGGGACCTGGCCACCCCTCCCCCATAGCATCTCAGCACACTCTCAGAGTCTCTGAGCACAGGCACAGCACAGTCCTGCTAGTGCCTCACTGCTGCCCCCACAGCCTATAGAGGAAGCTCAGTAACACCACCCAGCCCCTCCCCCAAAAAAAGCAGATTCCATTTGTGTTTTTTTTTCTTTTTTTCTTTGCTAGTTTGTCTCTGATTCTTCTCTGATAAAATGAGCAAAAAATTGAAAAGGACTTTAACGATTGACAGCTTTAATACAGACAGAGAACAGACTCTAAACCCTGAGGAGACTAAAAACAGACTGCCTCCAGGTGAATCCCCACAGGAGGAGATCATCTGTTCCTCAGCACAAATGAATCTCATAGAAGAAATTAAAAAGGCTCTCACAAGAGAGCTAGAAGAAAAATGGGAAAAAGAGAGGGAGGCTAACACTGCTGGGTCAAAGGGTATGCACAGTTTAATAACTTTTTGAGCATAGTTCCAAATTGCTCTCCTGAATGGCTGAATGTGTTCACAATTCCACCAACAATGTATCAGTGTCCCTGTTTTCCCACATCCCTCCAACATTCTGCATTATCTTTCCCTGTCATTCTAGTCAGTCTGACAGGTGTGTAGTGGTATCTCAGAATTGTCTTAATTTGCATTTCTCTGGTTAATAATGACTTGGAGCACCTTTTCATATGGCTAGAAATAGTTTCAATTTCTTTGTCTGAGAATTGTCTGTTCATATCCTTTGACCATTTATCAATTGGAGAATGGCTTGACTTCTTATAAATTAGAGTCAGTTCTCTATATATTTTGGAAATGAGGCCTTTATCAGAACCTTTGACTGTAAAAATGTTTTCCCAGTTTATTGCTTCCCTTCTAAAAAAAAGGAGTGTTTATTATGATCTCATAGTTATTTTGACAAAACTCTATTAGTCTTTGCCCGGCTTCATTCTGTATTTCAAGGCTAAACTTGTCCATTATTCCAATTGTTTTTTAATTTCCTAAAACATTTCAAAACCCTATAATGAATGTAATATCTTTTTGTTGTTATTTCAAGAAGATATAGATCTTCATAGATCTGATTATCTTTGGTCTCTTTGTCATCAATAGTTGGAGAACAGATAAACTGGATGGTTTGTCTTGGATTTAAACAGATAATATTTTGTGATTTTGGAGATTATATCTCAGTATTGCTTTTTTCACTCTTTTGTTCATGATGAGGGCCACTATTTTCTTCTAAGTGGTTCTTCTCCATCAAAATGTATGAAGTGATCATCTGAATTAAATTCACCTATCCATTTAAGTTTTCTGACATGTTTAATTTTTCTATCTCCTATTTAACCAGCTTTCCTTGGTTCATAGATCTTGTATTCCAGGTTCTTTTGAAATATTGTTTGACTTTGACTGAGTCTCTCATGTCAAATTAAAGATTAGCAGAAAATTAAATAATTTTCATTTAATTTGATATATTGATAATTTTCTTAAAGGAAATTTCTAAAACAATTTTTTTATACTTACTAAAAGTCGATTAGACAATAGAAGAGTCTTAAATAGGATTAAAATTAATTCATTTGATAATCATTCTGGTTTGCAGAGTTTTTATTTAAACCCATAACATTTTAAAGTTTTACATTATACCCTGTGACATATTTTAAGTGTTCTGAAATTTCTCTAGAATGAACATGAGGTGATAAATTATTTTGCTCTATTCTAACCTTTTAACATCTTTATATTTCAAATCAGAAAGTGTTGTTATTTATGTGCATATGTGTGTACATGTATTTTTTATAAAATATAAATGCATAGTAAAATAATATGCATCTTTCTATAATACAATTTTGATTACAGATATTTTACCACTGATAATAATATTATATTTAAGTTCACACAATTAAGAAGAAAAAAAAACACAAGAGGCAATTCCTACCATTCAAATTTGTGTTGTGTTTTTTCAAGATGGTGGTATAGCAAATCATTTCTAATGGAGCAGTAATGAACTGAACTAGCTATGCCCAGAAAAAGAACTCTGGGAGATGACTAAAAACCATTACATTGAATTCCCAATCCCTATATTTATGCACACCTGCATTTTTGATTTCCTTCACAAGCTAATTGTACAATATTTCAGAGTCTGATTCTTTTTGTACAGCAAAATAATGTTTTGGTCATGTATACTTATTGTGTATCTAATTTATATTTTAATATATTTAATATCTACTGGTCATCCTGCCATCTAGGGGAGGGGGTGAGGGGGTAAGAGGTGAAAAATTGGAACAAGAGGTTTGGCAATTGCTAATGCTGTAAAGTTACCCATGCATATATCCTGTAAATAAAAGGCTATTAAATTAAAAAAAAAAAGATGGTGGTATAGGCCAGTGAGCTATGAACTTTCAGCAGTTCCTATGGTTTTCAAGGAAAGACACAATATTATAATTGTCTTTATGGAATATCCAGATTCTGTTGCTTTGTTTTGGTTCAAGACAACACAACTGTAGAGTTTTCCATGGGTTCCTCCAAACAATGGTTAATTCTAACTCTGGTCTACTAGTTAAAAGTCCTACTAACCTGTGTTCTGAATTCAAAATTCACTCCAAGTCATTTGGAAAATAATGAATCCCTGCGTGGAAGCTAGGGATTAAGATTCCGTTCTCTTCTCTGGGTCTGAGTAAGAGCAATACGTTCTTATACTTTGTCTTGTGTCTGGGTCCATAATCCCAGTCTATACCTCCTTCCACAATTCCTTCCCTAGTTACTTGCCTCAGGCTCAAATTAAAAAACAAACAAACAAAACTTAAGCTAGAAGGACAAAACTATTGTGGTTTCTTAGACTTCTTCATCACTCCTAAATTAGGAGGTCATTGTATGTAGAGGGCTTATACTCTGGAGAAGTATACTTGAAACAAGGATACTTACAACAAGGTGTTAAGTCAGTGAAATTGATGAAATAGTGGTTCTCTAGTTCACATATATCTAGTATGATTTAATGATATAATCACTCTAGTTTAATATAATGATATAATCACTCTAGTTGGCATATACTCAGTATGCTGTAATGAGTAATTGTAATAGGGTATTTAAAGGCTGAGAGAATTGGGGACACAGTGAATCAGAGTGAACAGACGGTGAAGGAGAAAAACTGTGAAGGAGACAATAAAGACTTTAGACTCTAATCCTGACCATCCTCATGATGATTATTTTGATGAGACCAAGGCCCATTCAGCGAACCTCCAGAAAGCTAGCTTGGACATTACAATTGTTGCTCTTTGATGCAGACTTACCACCTACGGGAAGTCAGAGAGAGAAGAGTTGAGATTTAGGCTTTCTTTATTTCATCCTCAGAAAATCTCCTAAATAAGATAGTATCCAAGTTTGATTTTTTTCAATTGTTCAAATATTCCTAATGAGCAGATTTGTAATTAGGCTGTGGTGACTAAGCATCATAAAAAGTCACCAAGATATGGAAGATGCAAAAATATAAAACTCCCAAACACATTCATTCATAGAAAAACCTTATTTTATATTATGCTTACATGTTATTATTTATTTTCCTTTGGGTTTTAATGATTTTTTTCCTTTTTTTCCTTATATTATTTTCACATGATATGTTACAAAATAGATTTGAGGGTATTTTCCATGCTGCTTGTCCTGTAAGATTTTTGCGCTACTTGCATCAAATCACTAAATGTCCAGTTAGATTCAACTTTAGGGATAGTAACAAGACTTTTTGTACTGCATGAATAACTTTGCTTGGGAGAGTAATAGATTAGAAATATTGAAATATGATATTAAAATTAAAATATTCAAATAATGAAAGTAAAGAAAACTACTAATCATACCCATTAATTTAGAAGTTCATCATAGTAATAAGCTGAACATTTTCAAAGAGGTTTATACATATCTGTTCCTTGACCTGTAGGTATCTGAAAAAGATGAAAGAATTTTCAGTAAAAATCAGTGAGCTGTTGGGCTCAAGTTATCTGAATAATATATGAAAAATTCTATTTCATAGGGACTGCATTTGAAATAGGCTAAAAGCTCATAGACAAACTTCATTCTTAATCTTTTCAGTGTTATCAGAAGTTAACTGATTTTGAGTGTGCAATAAATTTAATAAATAAAAATTATTGATAAATATAGTGCTGTGATAAGGAAAAACGTTCCATCTCATGCTAACTTGAGTAATGGAGTAATGGACTTTAGTTAGGTTCAAAGGCAAATCAATGCCACAAATCACAGAGTAATAAAATTATGACCCATAAAGTTCCTTTTGACTTTTAGCCAAAGCATGGATTACTTGGCAGGATTCCTGTAGACATGTAAATGACAACCTCAGGAATTAGACATAAAAATGTTCATAAGTATGATTTTTATTCATGTTTCCAACAACATAGGTAAGGTTATTAAACATAAAGTTTCAGTTGTAGTATCCTGAAATATATTTATACAAAGTTCATCTATCCTAAACATAAATTTCTACCTTTTCTGGGAGAAAGTTAAACAAGCCAGTTAACTGAATCATAACATAATATGGTGTGCTTACTTAGGGGAAAAATAGTGCTTACATTCAAATTCTATACTTGAATGATTGTGAGAAAATATTTTTACCACCTTGAACTTTTGTTTCCAAATGTTCCTTATATGGCTTCTAGAATCAAATGAGCTGGGGTATATTAAGCTGGTCCCAAATAAATGCCAGTTATTTTTGTTGCTTTCTTCATCACTGTTATAGTTTGTTGATACTATAAAACCATTGGCATTTTATCATTGTTTTCCATTCTTTAACATCTCTCATCAAATCTATTCATCCTTTTATCCATCTATCTATTTTTTGAGACATTTGTTAACTCATCCCTATGTATAACATTCCATTGTAAATTGAAAATAAAAACAAAAATGATCAGTCCCTATTCATGAGGAATCTACATCCTACATATATAATTCTATACAGATAATTTGAATTTAAATTATGGACTAATTTAAAAAAGAGAAAACTAGCCTAGACATATTTGAAAAGGAAGAGAACACATTCAGCAATGAAAATCAGGAAAGATACATGGAGAAGGAAACAAATGGCAATGATGAAAAAATGGAGATAGAAACACACTGCAGGAATAAGGGATGTAGTGACAAGTACATAAATTCAGAAAACACTATGTAAAGTTGTAAGAATTGTCAGTAGTTGGATAGAGCTCCAGCCCTGGAGTCAGGAGGATCTGAGTTCAAATCTGGCCTCAAATCTTTAACATGTCCTAGCTGTATGACTCTGGGCAAGTCACTTAACCTCAATTGCCTTGTCCCCAAAAATAATTAATTAAAAAAGAACTATAAGTAGTACAGCTGGCCTTGAGCATAAAACATATAAACCGAAAGAAGAAAAAATAAGGTTAAATTTCAACTTAGTAAGATTAAGTTTTGTACTAAAAGTAACCAGAAGTCACTGAATGTTTTGGAGGAAGAGCATTTCATGAGCAGATCTTTGTTCAGCAAGATGAGTGAAGAATGAATTAAGTGTAACAAGTTGAAATTGGAGGCTAAGAGATCAATAAAATTGAAAAGTGATTTTGAACTAGAGCAATGATTGTAGGAATAGAAAGAGTGAGATATAAATTAGAAATGTTTATACAAAGATTTGAAATGATTTGGAAACTTAATTTTTAGCTGTATGAAAGCCAGTTAATTTGAATTTGGATGAATGAAAACAGTCCAATGCCATTTATAGAAACGGTAATTTTTGAAAGGAGAGAGAAGGTTAGGGAAGAAATTATTGTGTTCAGTTTTATATGTAATGGATTTGGAGTTCCAGCAAGAAATCCAGGCACATCCAAAAGGCAGGGGGAGATACAGAACTGGTATTAAAGAAGAAATTGGTAATGGTTATATAGACCAGAGCTTCAACTACTTAGACAAAATCATAGATCCCAAGAAGGAAGATGAGATGACTAAAGAAAAGACAGTAAATAAAAGGATGACCTCTGGAAGTACCTTAAGTTAGATATTTGTTCCTTCTTTAAGAGGAGGAGGATGGTCCAGTAAGGGAAACACAAAGAGTGATCAGACAGGTAAGAGAATATTCAGGAAAGAACTTGAATAAGTGAGTCAGTGAGTCAGAAGGCAATAAGCATTTACTAACATGTATAATGTGCTAGGCACTGGTAATAACAAATAAAGGCATAAAATATTATATTTTTTCAAGGACATCACAATCTAATCAGAATTAGAAAATTTTCCTATATACCTATATACAAACAAGATATATCAATTGTGAAAGACTTAGTTCTCCTCAGTGTTCAGTGATCCAAGGCAATCCCAATAAACTTTGGATAGAAAACGCCATCTGCATCCAGAAAAAGAATTATGGGGTTTGAATGTAAATCAACACATGCTATGTCCACTTTTTGTTTGTTTTTCTCTCCTGTGGTTTTTCCTTTTTATCCTGATTTATCTCTCCCAATGTGATTCATAAAGAAATGTGTACTAGACATAAAATTAAATTGAAAAGAACAGGAAAAAATGTTAGTATAGGAAAAGCACTAGCATTAAAAGTGGTTGGGGAGAACTCAGGAAAGGCTTCTTATAGGAGTTATGATTTGAACTTGGACTTGAAGAAAGTCAGAGAAAGCAGAACATGGAGATGGAGAGAGAATATTTCTGACACAAAGGAAGAAATGCACAGTTAGAAGATGGAGCATCTTTGATAAGAAACAGATCTCATGTAAATACAAAACTGTGGGTGTGTTTTCTTCTTTAAAATATAAATATATGATGGTTCTCTCTAGGAGAAGGTTTCTCGGGCAGCGGGCAGGTTTTCTGGAGGCAGCCTTAGTATCAGTTCAGATCACTAATTACCCCAAATGCAGCCAGATGCTAAAAGTTCAGATCTTTTATTGTCTCCAATATAGCCCAGTTAGTTTTTCTTAGAGGCCTATCTTTCTCCTTGGTTCTAAGAACTCTTGCAGCTTTGCTTTCTCCTTTGCTCCTGCCTCTACTTTCTTCAGCCTCCAGACAGCACCAAGGTAAAAGTTGTAATGAATCTCTTTTGCCTTGGAGAGAGGGCTTGTGGGCTTCCTCCCAGAGTGCTCCTCTCCGATCCCTGAAAATGTTCCAAAGTCCTTCCTTGAAGCTCTAAGAACTTCCTCTATATATATGATCTTCCAAAGATTAACTCCTCTAAGAGAATGGAATTATGGGTTTCTCCCAGAGTGCTCTCTGGCCCTAAGAGCTTCAAGGGAGGTGTGAATTCAGATATTTCATACTAAACCCTGAAATCTCCCAAACATGTGAACTCCAATGAGTACTTAAATCCTTCTTGCTTATAAGAGCTCTCTAAAGGTGTGAACACAAGCATTGTTTCTATCAGTCGTAATTAGTACCTTGTTTCAAGTTCTGGCCCATAACATCTCCTGCTAGGATCAGATCAATCATACTGAACCATGCTAAATTAGATAATTATTATCTCTATCAACTCTAATGACTTAACAGTTTGTAAAGATTCCCACACAAAACAAACAAAAAAAGAAAAATACCAGTAAAAAGAACATCTAAGCACATATAAAAATATTCAACATTCTTGGTTCAATCATGGCAAAATAATAAAAATGACATATGCTAAATGACTACTACTGAAATTTCTTTAAAGATTTAGCACTATTCCAATGAATTTGCCAACAGGTGATCTTATAAAATTAGACAAAATCATAATGAAATTATTATGGAAGAATAAAAACTGAAGTCTATGAAAGGAGTTACTTGCCAAAGAATTGAAGTACCATTCCTTTTAAAAAATGTATATTGTATTAAAAAAATTAATTACCAAAAAACCCAAATAGAAAAGAAAAATAGAAAAGTAGATCAATAGAATTGATTATTGAAGCAAGATCCCAGAAACAAACATAAATAAGGGTCTTGTTTAAACCTGATAATAAATTATATGAAAATATATGAAAATAAGATATTCTAAGAAAGTAACTGGTTGATAAATAGGTTTGAATCACTTTTAGCCACATATCATAATAAATTTAAACTGAATGGAAGGTCTAAATAAAAAATAGTTATATAACAAAATGATAAAAATGATAAAATAACAATATAGACACTAATACATTGTTGATGTAGTTTTGTACTGATTCAACAGTTTTAGAGAGCAATTTGGAACTATGCCCAAAGGACTATCAAAATGTGCATACCTTTTGTTTTATCAGTATTTCTACTGGCTGGTATCTTAGAGAGATCATAAAGGAGGAAAAGGGACACATGTGCAAAAATGTTTGTGGCAACCCTTTTTGTAGTGGCAAGAAAATGGAAATTGAGTGAATGTCCATCAATTGGACAATGGCTGAATAAGTTATGGCATATGAATGTTATGGAATATATCCTATATCCATTATATTGTATATATATAATGTATATTTTATATACATTCTACAAGAAATGATCAGCAGCATGATTTCAGAGATACCTGGTGAGTCTTATATGAACTGATGGTAAGTGAATTGAGTTAGAACCAGGAGATCATTATATATGGCAATAACAACCTTATACTGTGATCAGTTCTTCTGCTATAGCTCTTTTCAGCAATGAGATGTTTTTTGTTGTTGTTGTTGTTTTTATATATATTTTTTATTATAATAACTGTTTAATGACAGAAACCATGCCAGGGTAATTTTTAACAACATTATCCCTTGCACTCACTTCTATTCCGATTTTTCCCCTCTCTCCCTCACCCCCTCCCCTAGATGGCAAGCAGTACTATATATGTTGAATATGTCACAGTATATCCTCGATACAATATATGTGCAGAACCAAACAGTTTTCTTGTTGCACAGGGAGAATTGAATTCAGAAGATAAAAAAAACCCGGGAAGAAAAACAAAAATGCAAACAGTTTACATTCATTTCCCAGTGTTCTTTCTTTGAGTATAGCTGCTTCTGTCCACCACTAATCAATTAAAACTGAGTAAGGTCTCTTTGTCAAAGAAATCTACTTCCATCAGAATATATCTTTATACAATATTGTTGTTGACGTATTTAATGATCTCCTGGTTCTGTTCATTTCACTCAGCATCAGTTCATGTAAGTCTCTCCAAGCCTCTCTGTATTCACCCTGCTAGTCATTTCTTACAGAACAATAATATTCCATAACATTCATATACCACAATTTACCCAACCATTCTCCAATTGATGGGTATCCATTCATTTTCCAGTTTCTAGCCACTACAAACAAGGCTGCCACAAACATTTTGGCACACACAGGTCCCTTTCCCTTCTTTAGTATCTCCTTGGGGTATAAGCCCAGTAGTAGTACTGCTGGGTCAAAATATACAGTTTGATAACTTTTTGACCATAATTCCAGATTGCTCTCCAGAATGGTTGGATTTGTTCACAACTCCACCAACAATGCATCAGCGTCCCAGTTTTCCTGCATCCCCTCCTACAATCATCATTATTTTTTCCTGTCATCTTAGCCAATCTGATCAGGTGTGTAGTGGTATCTCAGAATTGTCTTAATTTGCATTTCTCTGATTAATAATGATTTGAAACACTCTTTCATATGAGTGGTAATAGTTTCAATTTCATCATCTGAAAATTGTCTGTTCATATCCTTAGACCATTTATCAATTGGAGAATGGCTTGGTTTTTATAAATTATGGTTAGTACTCTATATATTTTGGAAATCAGAACCTTTAACTGTGAAGATGTTTTCCTAGTTTGTTGCTTTCCTTTTAATCTTGTTTGCATTAGTTTTGTTTATACAAAAGCTTTTTAATTTGATGAATCAAAATTTTCTATTTTGTGTTCAATAATGGTCTCTAGTTCATCTTTGGTCACAAATTTCTTCCTGCTCCACAGGTCTGAGAGATAAACTATCCTATGTTCCTCTAATTTATTTATAATCTCGTTCTTTATGCCTAAATCATGGACCGATTTTGATCTTATCTTGGTATATGGTGTTAAGTGTGGGTCCATGCCTAATTTCTGCCATACTAATTTCTAGTTATCCCAGCAGTTTTTGTCAAATAATGAATTCTTATCTAAAAAGTTAGGATCTTTGGGTTTGTCAAACACTAGATTGCTATAGTTGACTATTCTGTCTTGTGATCCTAACTTGTTCCACTGATCAACTTATCTATTTCTTAGCCAATACCAAATGGTTTTGGTGACTGGTGCTTTATAAAATAGTTTTAGATCAGGTACAGGTAGGCCACATTCATTTGTTGTTTTTTTTTTTTTTTTCATTAATTCCTTTGAGATTCTCGATGTTTTATTATTCCATATGAATTTTGTTGTTATTTTTTTCTAGATCATTAAAATATTTTCTTGGAAGTCTGATTGGTATAGCACTAAATAAATAGAATAGTTTAGGGAATTCTGTCATCTTTATTATATTCGCTTGGCCTATCCAAGAGCACTTAATATTTTTCCAATTATTTAAGTCTGACTTTATTTGTGTGGAAAGATTTTTGTAATGTTGCTCATATAATTCCTGACTTTCCTTTGGTAGATAGATTCCCGAATATTTTATGCTGTCGACAGTTATTTTGAATGGAATTTCTCTTTGTATCTCTTGCTGCTGGATTTTGTTGGTGGTGTATAAAAATGGTGAGGATTTATGGGGATTTATTTTATAACCTGCAACTTTGCTAAAGTTATGAATTATTTCTAATAGGTTTTTAGTAGAATCTCTGGAGTTCTCTAAGTATACCATCATATCATCTGCAAAGAGTGATAGTTTGGTTTCCTCATTACCTACTCTGATTCCATTAATCTCTTTCTCGACTCTTATTGCCGAGGCTAGTGTTTCTAGTGCAATATTGAAAAATAATGGTGATAGTGGGCAACCTTGCTTCACTCCAAATCTTACTGGGAAAGGTTCCAGTTTTTCCCCACTGCATATGATGCTTACTGATGGTTTTAAATATATGCTCCTGACTATTTTAAGAAATAGTCAATTCATTCCTATACTCTCCAGTGTTTTTATTAGGAATGGATGTTGGATTTTATCAAATGCTTTTTCTGCATCTATTGAGATGATCATATGGTTTTTGTTAGTTTAGTTATTGATAGTCAATTATGCTAATAGTTTTCCCAATGTTGATCCAGCCCTGCATTCCTGGTATAAATCCTACTTGGTCATAATGTATTATCCTGGGGATGATTTTCTGTAATCTTTTTGCTAATATTTTATTTAAGATTTTAGCATCAATATTCATTAGGAAGACTGGTCTATAATTTTCTTTCTCTGTTTTCAGCCAACCTGGTTTGGGTATCAGTACCATGGCTGTGTTGTAAAAGGAGTTTTGTAGGACTCCTTCAATCCCTATTTTTTCAAATAGTTTATATAGCATTGGAGTTAATTGTTCTTTAAATGTTTGGTAGAATTCACATGTAAATCCATCTGGTCCTGGGGATTTTTTCCCAGGGAGTTGGTTAATAGCTTGTTCTATTTCTTTTTTCTAAGATGGGACTTTTTGGGATATTTACTTCTTCCACTGTTAATCTGGGCAAGCTATAATTTTGAAGGTATTCTTCCATTTCATTTAAGTTGTCAAATTTGTTGGCATAAAGTTGGGCAAAGTAATTCCTAATTATTGCTCTAATTTCCTCTTCATTAGTGGCGAGTTCTCCCTTTTCATTTTTAAGACTAACAATATGATTTTCCTCTTTCCTTTTTTTAATCAGATTTACTAAGGGTTTGTCTATTTTGTTGGCTTTTTCATAGAACCAACTCTTAGTTTTATTAATTCCATAGATTTTTTTACTTTCAATTTTATTGATCTCTCCTTTTATTTTTAGAATTTCAAGTTTAGTGTTTGACTGGGCTTTTTTAATTTGTTCCTTTTCTAGCATTTTTAGCTGCAAGCCCAATTCATTGACCTTCTCTTTCTCTATTTCATGCAAGTAGGCCTCTAGAGATATGAAATTTCCCCTTATTACCACTTTGGCTGCATCCCACACAGTTTGGTATGACATCTCATTATTGTCATTTTCTTGGTTGAAGTTATTAATTATGTCTGTGATTTGCTGTTTCACCCAATCATTCCTTAGGATGAGATTATTTAGTTTCCAATTATTTTTTGGTCTACTTTACCCTGGCTTTTTGTTGAATGTGATTTTTATTGCATCGAAAAGGATGCATTTAGTATTTCTGCCTTACTGCATCTGAATTTGAGGTTTTTAATGTCCTAATATATGATCTATTTTTGTATAGATTCCATGAACTGCTGAAAACAAAGTGTACTCCTTTCTGTCTCCATTTCATTTTCTCCAGAGATCTATCATATCTAACTTTTCTAGTATTCTATTTACCTCTTTGACTTCTTTCTTATTTATTTTGCGGTTTGATTTACCTAATTCTGAGAGTGCAAGGTTGAGATCTCCCACTATTATAGTTTTACTGTCTATTTCTTCTTGCAGCTCTCTTAATTTCTCTTTTAAGAATTTAGATGCTACACCACTTGGTGCATATATGTTTAATATTGATATTGCTTCATTATCTATGCTACCCTTTAGCAAGATATAGTGCCCTTCCTTATCTCTTTTAATTAGATCAATTTTTGTTTTTGCTTGATCTGAGATCAGGATGGCTACTCCTGTTTTTTTGACTTCACCTGAAGCATCACAGATTTTGTTCCAACCTTTTACCTTTACTCTGCATGTATCTCCCTGCTTCAGTTGTGTTTCCTGTAAACGACATATTGTAGGATTCTGGCTTTTAATCCATTCTGCTAACTGTTTCCTCTTTATGCGGGAGTTTACCCCATTCACATTTATGGTTAAAATTACCAATTCTGTATTACTTGCCATCTTGTTAACCCCTGTTTATTCTTTTCTCCCTTCTTTTCCCCTTACCCCCCTTCCTAATATTAAAGTTGTGAACATCACTTGCTTCTCGCAGGCCTGCCTTTTTAGTATTCCTTCCCCCTGCCTTAGAGTTCCTCTCCCTATCTTACTCCTTTCCCTCACAGTTTCTGTATTCCCTTCTGCTTAGCTTATTCCTTCCCTTTTCACTTTTCCCTTCTCACTTTTCAATGACATGGGAGAAGTTTCACCATAAATTGAATATGTCTAATTTTTTTCTCTTAAAGCCAATTCTGATGGCAGTAAGATACCCACTATATTCATCCCCCTTCATTCTTTCTCTCAGATATAATAGGTTTCCTTTGCCTCTTTGGGAGATGTAGTACCCCCACTTTACCCTTTTTCTGATACAATGTCCTTTCCACCTCTAATTTCTAGAACAAGGTATATATGTATTCTTTATACATCTTTACAGCAGAAATATAGTTCCCAAGATTTCTTTTTGCCTTTTTAGGTTTCTCTTGACTTCTATATTTGTAGATCAAACTTCTTGTCAAGTTCTGTTTTTTTCATCAAAAATAGGTGAAATTCACTTATTTCATTGAATGACTATCTTCTTCCCTGGAAAAAGATGCTCATTCTGGCTGGGTAAGTTATTTTTGGTTGCATACTGAGTTCCTTAGCCTTTTGGAATATCATATTCCAGGCCCTTCCATCTTTTAATGTGGATGCTGTGAGATCCTGGGTGATCTTTATTGTGGCTCCTCTATATTTGAATTGGGGTTTTCTAGCTACTTGGAGTATTTTTTTCCTTCATTTGAGGGTTCTGGCATTTGGCCACTATATTTTTTGGTGTTTTGATTTTAGGATCCCTTTCAGTAGGTGATCGATGAATTCTTTCAATGTGTATTTTACCCTCTGTTTCTATGACTTCTGGGCAGTTCTCTTTGATAATTTCCTGGAAAATAGTGTCCAGGCTCTTTTTTTCATCATATTTTTCTGGGACTCCAATAATTCTCAGATTGTCTCTCCTAGACCTGTTTTCCAGGTCTGTTGTTTTCCCAAGAAGGTATTTCACATTGTTTTCCATTGTTTGATTTTTTTGGTTTTGCTTGACTGATTCTTCTTTTCTCCTCAAGTCATTCAATTCCATTTGCTTGATTCTGATTTTCAATGAAGTATTTTCTTCATTCACTTTTTAAATATCTTTTTCTAATTGTCTAATTGAGTTGTTTTGTTCTATGGAATTTTTTTCCATTTCACCATTTTTGTTTTTTAGAGAGCTATTTTCTGTTTCCAGTTCACTAATCCTATTTTTCAAGGATTTGATTTCTTTATCCATTCTGTCTTTAAATGAGTGGGATGACTTCTCCAGACTCTCTTGCCAAGCCTCCCTCTCCTTTTCCAATCTTTCTTTTAGCTCTCTTGTGAGAGCCTTTTTAATTTCTTCTATGAGATTCATCTGTGCTGAGGAACAGATGATCTCCTCCTGTGGGGATTCACAGTCTGTTTTTAGTCTCCTCAGGGTTTAGAGTCTGCTCTCTATCCATATAGAAGCTGTCGATTGTTAAGGTCCTTTTCAATTTTTTGCTCATTTTGTCAGAGAAGAATCAAACACAAACTAGCAAAGAAAAAAAGAAAAAACCCAAAAGGAATCTGATTTCTTTTTTGGGCTGGGTGGTGTTACTCTACAGATTGTGGGGGGTAGCAGCGAGGCACTAGCAGGACAGTGATGGCTGTGCTGTGCCTGTGTTCTGAGAGTCTGAGAGCATGCTGAGGCACTGTGGGGGAGGGGTGGCCAGGTCCCAAGAGACTCCAGCTGTTTGGGGTTGTATTCTTCACTTCTGGTGTTTTTAGCTTCTCTGCTGGTCTACTGACTTACTGCCAGGGCAAAGTATCCGATCCTGTAGCAAAGCTCTCCCCCAGAGATGGCTGAGATCACACCCCACCCCATTCTGGTCTGCTCAGCTGTGAACAGCCTGCTGTACTCTTGCTGCTGCTGCCTGCCCTCAGCCTGTGCCCGATCTAAAACCTTCTCGGTCTCAAGCAAAAACAGACATTTCCTGGTGAATTTCAAGGATGTCTTCTCTTGGTAACTATTTGTGGGTTTTTTTCAGTCAAGCATTAATTCAGAGGCTTGTCATGAAATGAATTCTGAGAGAAAACTCAGAGCTTATGCAGCTGTGTGCCTTCTCTCTGCCATCTTGGCCCGGAAGTCCCCAGTTAGCTTTCTTAAAGGCCTTTCAGAGTCTTGGTTTCAGTGCAGAAACTGCAGGAGGACAGCCTTGCCACCAAGGTGGTATGAGATGGGATGAATAAATCTGACCCCAAGAGCTTGTACTTAAGCCTCCAGTCTGCTTGTCTTCCCTAGCTCTGAATCTGTCTGCGGCTCCCAGCTTATATAGGCTCTGAGTATAAACCAATCATTATATCACTAGGAAACTATTATTTGTTGTAAGATTAAATCAATCATACTGAATTTAGAGAATTATTATGCACCATGCAAAACTAGACAATCATTGTCTCATCAAGACAATAAAGAAATAGCACCTTGTAATAATCCTTGTTTCATGTTCAGAGTTCTAGCCCATAACAAAATGTAGTGAGGTAATAAAGATGCAAGAGTTGGGGAAGAACAGTGTTTCTCCTGGGACAACCAAAGAAGATACAAAGAAAGATACAAGGCTGGAGGTTTGTTTCATGTGAGTTGTAAATATTTTCAGGCTTCTAAATAAGTGGTGAGCCCTGGGGCTAGCTGGGTTGGAAGGAAGTCTCTGTCCCAACCGCCAAATATTTTACCTCCTGTACAATGTGGAGAGTTAAGCAGGGGAAGATTGAGGGAATTTCCGCTGATAAAGGATACCAGGCCCAGCTGTGCTGCTGAGTGAGAACAAGAAGCTCACTTGGGTGAAAAGGAATCAGCACCTACCCAGATGTTGCTGGCTATGGATGAATACTAAAGGTAGAACTCTTGGTTTAAGTTTCATGCCAACCTTTTCCTACATCCCAAGACTAGAAGAGATTAGAATTACAAGCTGATATAAATTTAAAAAATGAGCAGGTAAAGGAGAAAGAATCCAATTATAAAAAATCACTATGGGAATAGAGAAGAATGGGATTCATTTTCAGACAATAGTACAGAAGCAACAAAAGCCTCTCCAATGCCAAAGAGTAATATCAACTGGTTGTCTTCCCAAAAATAATTCATAGAACTCAATAAAGACTTTAAAAATAAAACAACAGAGATTGAACTAAAATATTTAAAAAGAACATTCTAAAAAAAAAACAACAACAGTAAAATATGAAAAGAAAGTCAAACAAACAGAAAAGGAAATCCAGAATTTTATAGAAGAAAATGAATCTTTGAACTTAGAATTAGGTCAGGAGAAGCCAGTGAAGTTATAAGAGATCAAGAACTAATACAAAATATGAAGAATGAAAAAAAAATAGAAGAGAATGTGATACATCTCATAAGAAAATCAACTGATCAGGAGTACAGATCAAGAAGATAAAATATAAAAAATGCACTACCTGAAAGCTACTGTAAAAAAAATCTTGATACAATGGTATAAGAAATAAAGAAATTTATCCTGAAGTGTTAGAAGACAAGAAAATATAAAAAGAAAAAAAAGTGATCCACTGATCACCTGAATGAAATCCTCCAAGGAAAACCAAGAGGAGTATCATAGCCAAACTCTGTTATGCTGAGATCAAAGAGAAAATATTATGAGTAACAAGAAAAATATAAATTCACTTATGGAGGAAATACATTTAGAATCACATAATACTAAGCAGCATCTACTACAAAAGGTCACAGTAATTGGAGTAAATATATATTGAAGAGCAAAAGAACTAAGCTTGTAGCCCAAAATAGCATACCCAGCAAAGTTAGGCATAATTCTTAAAAGAAACAAAATGAAAATTTAATGAATTGCCAGACTTTTAGAATTTTGTTGCAAAAGCCCTGACCTTGATGTGGATATGCAATCCATAAAATAAAAAAAGGTTGGAGGAGTGGATCATGTGTAAAACTATTCTGTCTGTACTGAGCTCTCTGCTGATACCCAAATATGTATTGAACTCCCAGAGGACTCACAGGGAAAGAAAATTAAAGAAGCTGAATCAATTAGACTGCATGTAAGATTACCCATCTCCTGACTTCCACTTTTAGGTGCTTGTGTAATTGTCCAGTGTCAATTAATTCTGATTCTTCAACTCTCAGATTTCTGGATCTCTGCTAGGTGGTACATTATATGTAGCACTTGACTTGGAGTTTGGAAGACCTGAATTAAAATCTTTTCTTAAACCATTAATAGCTGTGTGACTCTGGGCAAGTCACTAGAAGTCATGTAAAACTCAGATTTTTTTTTAATTTATAAAATGAGGAAAATAGTAACACCTAACTCAGAGCTATTGTGAGTTTCAATATAAGTAATGTATTTCAAATATTTTAAACCTTTAAAAGATTACATTAATGTTAGCTATTATTGTTGTTAATAGTTTACAACCCACAGCCCACACTATTATGAGGACAATGATAGAAACAACTAAAAGTCAAACACAGTATGACACACTTTTCTCACAAAGCCAATCCCTGGAAAGTTCACTTAGGAAATAAATCTTCCACCTTTCATTATAACTGCTTACCCTTATTATTGTGATTCAGGGGATGTTCTGGGTGACCTTGCATGTTCATGACATCTCCTGGTTATCAAAGAAGATCATGTTTCCATCCATTTACTTTCACTAATAGGACATCCAATTATGCAATATAATTGTTGAGCCATATTGATTTAACAGCTGCTGACCTTGTCCTCCCTGGCAAATATTGTAGTATCATAATGCACTCATTTACATCATACCATGGCATCTGATTTCTCCCAGGAATTGATATGAAAATTTAGAAGAAAGTGGTAGATAATAACATCAAACAAGCTTCATATGACCATCCATTTCTCCTTAAATGCTTGTCCTTAAATGTTTGTCATATGCAGAAATGTAAGATGGACAAAATTCCAATTAAATAATATGCAAGGCTCTTCTAATTCTTTCCAATTCTACAAATATCCTAAACTTGATTCTCATTGTACCATGGGCCAATTTACAGATGACAATAGTCAGTTAACAGCTTGATAAAAATGGTTCATTTTTTGATATATGTTATATTTTCTACCATCCCTGAAATAACTCATTTGTTCTCATAGGTGGACTTTCAGTTTCATGGAATTTCTGGCCTCAATTTAGATTAAGGAATCCCACTTTACGTAATATTTCTGGATATCACTGTTTCCTGAACTTTTTTATTTGAAAATTGTTTATTTTTTTAAGTAATAGTAATAATTTGAACCACTCATATAAGATGCTCCTTAGTTAGCTCCCTTTTTTTCCCACCATGATTTTTTTTTTCATTCTGTGGGACATAGAAGGATAATTTGCCTTCCAAGGATACTAGTTAATTTAATATCTACAAATATATGTATATTTTCTAAACATAGTTAAAAGAAAAAACTCATAAAATGATGGTTCTGTTTTGCATTATGTATGAAGCTTGTTTCCTAAGGATCCTCCACTACTGTACAGCTCTGAGGTGATTTTCAATGTTTATCTTTTATTGAAATGATCACTGTGAGAGTTTATGAATTCTCTGCTATGGCCCCTAAACACATATCTATACTGAATACAGGATATCTACCAATCCTTTCTAAATAATACCATCTGAACAAACTGCAAAATGCTAGGAAAATAGATTTATAATAAAAGTCATAATAAATGACAATGATATATTAAACTTATGTTACATGTTGCTATCCACTTTCTTTTACTCTCTTCCCCTTTATCCATTTCTATCCCCATGTTAACACAAATAATAATAAATTCTTAGTTTGTTGATTCTTCCATGAATCCCCATGATAAATATCATCACATCATATTTGGAACCTTCTGGGTTTCAGCAAGGAGTCCTAGTTCCAGAAGACCTATGTTTTCAAACAGTATGCATAGACCATCAGAGCTCCACATAAAAATAGTCAATTCTAGGGATTTCAAAAGATAAAACATTCTAAACTTGGACAACTATTACTAATATTTGCTGAAAAATAAGCATAGACAATACACTATAGGAGGAAAGGCAAGAAAGCTACTTATGGTCCTGAGAGCAGTATTGGCTCAGAGATAAAGTCTTTCTAAGCCATTCTCTTCATTTTGCTTTTAGTAATAGTACTTTGAACTTGAACAACTTATGGAATTGGCTTATCCTTTAGAATGAAAACCACCAATAGTTAGGAGGCCTTTGGTAGATTTTATGATTATATTTTACTCTACCAAACTGTTGCAAGGTAGCCCTTTATTCAGAAGATCATGAGGCCTATCAGAGTCAGCACCCTTATAGATCACATTCTTTAGTATCTAGGTCATTATTTGTGAAGATCGTGTATTTTTAAATCAGCAGGAGTCAGGAATTCAGGTTAGGGGAAAATCGTCAGTCTTTATTCTCAGTGAAGAGGGATCGGAGGTGGAAGAGAATCGGCGATAGCAATGTGTGCAGCTGAGTCAAGAAGCTAGCTCGACCAGCTGCCACACAACCAGCAGCTCGGAGTCTCGAACCCAGGCCCAATCTCTCCCAGCTTCTCTTCCTGTCTCTCTCTCTGCCTCCACCCACCAAAATCGTCATTTCCTATACAACACATCAGGACTTGCACAGAGAGTGGGCAGGGACCATTCTTTATCCAATCATGTATATTAATAGAGTATAGCCCAATTACTATTTAGCCTCACGTACTTGGGACCTCAGTGCCTCAACTCAAACCTCAGCCCATTACAATTATTAGAATTTAAAAAGGACATGTAAACTCCCATTCTTTTTTATTTATTTATTAAATAAAATAAGACTTGATTTTATTAAGACAGTGATGAGGAAATTTAATAATGAGTAAGAGAATAGATATTTTTAAAATACCTTTTTCTATATTTTATTTTCTAATCAATATTTTCTCCATTCTGAAAGATCCCTAATTGTGTGTCAGTCACCTACATGACTGATGTCAAAATGAACTAGTGGTTGTGATGAAATACATTCTATTCAAACCATATTTTTAAAGTTACTATTGAGTACAGAGCACTATGTTAGATGCTAGAAATTACAATCTTTTAGTAAAGAAAAGGCCCAGCCTCTATGAAGCTTACAGTTTATTTGATAGAAATGGCATAAAGAAATATAAATATACATATAAATGTTATATATACATGTTATATGCATACATACAAATAAATAATATAAACCAATTCTATAGTCATCTGAATAGAAATGACAGTTGAAACCAGAGGATTCAATAAAATTGTCAAGGGAGAAAGTGTAGAAAAAATGAGAAGTTAAAGACAGAACCATGGATGTGAAAGTTCAAGACAGAGCATAAAAACCAGAACAAGATCAAGGAATACTTAAAGTAGGAAGAGAAGCAGCAAAATTAAGTTTTCTTTTTTTGATTACTCATTCCTGGGTTCCTTCACCTAATTCTCATATGCTAGAGATTCAAGGCCTTTCAAAATTCTAATTTCCTACCTCTGGATGTTTCCCAGATTATCAATACTCTCCACAAAACCAGAGAAGAGCATAAAGGAATAACATTTTGTCTTTTGTTTTTCTTTTGGCAGTTATTCTTCCCTTGATACAGCCAAAGATCTCATTAGCTTTTGTGTATGCCTAATTATACAGTTGTAGTCTGGCAAGAATAAAGATCTAAACTCAAAACCAGCAAAACATATGTTCAGCTCCTGCCTTTGACACACCCTGAATGAGTGATTCGGAGCAAGTCATTTCACTTCTCAGTGATCTAGTTACATTATAAACTATAAGTTAGATAGGCAAGGCTAACTTATAGTGGTAGATGGGATTTGCTCACCCTGGAAAAATGAAAAAAACAACAATGGAATCCTTACTGTTGTCACAATTTGTCTCATATCAAGCTTACAGGCTAAGATTATTTTCAGACAAACATTTGGGGAACTCTGCCTCCCCTATTTTGTGCTTGTAGATAATTAACAGATCTGAAGAGATACAATAAAAGTTCAAGTTTATGTAGCTTGATAGTGTCAGAATGAGGCATTCTAAATTTCTTGAATGTTTGCATCCTATAGTAAGCACTTAATCTCTTTTTCTCTCTTTCCCCTCCTTCCCTTCCTTCCTTCAGCCCTCTGTTTCTGTCTCTCTGTGTCTGTTTTCCTCCCTCCCTTTTCCCTCCTCCCTCCCTTCTCCTTCTTGCTTCCCTCTTTCTTCTTCTTGGTTTCCTTCCTCCTCCTCCTCTTTCCTTTTCCCCCTTCTCCCTCCCCTTCCCTTTCTTTTTCCCCTTCCCCTTTCTTTTTCCATTCCCCTTTCTCCTCTTGTTCTTGTTCTTCTTATTCTTGTTCTTCTTCTTGTTCTTGTTCTTCTTCTTCTTCTTTTCCCTTTCTCCTTCTCCTCCTCCTTCTCCTTCTCTTCCTCTCTCTTTCTTCCTCTCTCTCTCTTTCTTACACCATCACTCTCTGTCTCTTCTTCTTGGTTCTATCAATCCCTCTCTTTATCTTTGTCCCTTCTCCCTTTTTTTCTGCCCCCTCCCTCAATTTTTCTCTTCCTTCTCTTTCTCTAACTCCCAAACGACTTAAAACTCTAAAAAATATTTTTTTAAATACAGTAATTCCCTTTTATCAGCCACATCACCTCTATTAATTTTATATTTTGAAAAAATAACTCAAATTAAAATGAATGCTTTTAATATAGAAAGACTATGCAATGAAGAAACAAGCACACATTGCTTCTATTTTTGCACAGTTAGAGCATGGAAATCTTTTTTTTTCCCCATAGAGATCATTTTTTCAGAACAGATAAGGACCTGAGGAGCAAGGTAACAGGACTGACTACCTAAAAGGTTAGACATACTTAAATTATAGAAAGCTCATGGTCCAAATAGCATATATTCATGAATACTGAAATTGGAGAGAAAGTATATCAGAACATCTCTAAAGGAAGAGTTGTTTCTTATTTTTTAATGTTTTTTTTGTTTCTTATTATATGTTTTTTTATGTTTTTAATGTTTCTTATTATAATGTTTCTTATAATTTTTTTAATGTTTCTTATTATAATTCCTTTAGCTTACTTTGGAATAGGCACTATTTCTATGAAAATTCTTTTTAGATACTAAAATTCTCCAAATGAAGTATATATAAAACAATATATCTATCCATGGTTATTAAGAATAGTAGATGAAGGGGAAATGCATCAATTTTATACTGTCTAAGGATTGACATCTGAACATCATTTCTAAAGTTACATTTTGTTTCATTTTGTTTTTTAATATTATTTTCCCAATTATGTCAAGACAATTTTAGCATTTATTTAAAAAAAATAATTATTCAAGGGAGTAGATGATATAGATTTTATATATTTCCTTACAAATCACGTTGGGAGAAAAATCAGAAGAAAAGGTGAAACTATGAATGAAAAATAAAAGAAAAGAGAAAGAAAACAAGTGAACATAGAATGTTTTATTTGCACTATGTCTCTGTACTTCTCTCTTCAGATGCAGATTTTTTATTTACCTTGGATCACTGAATTATCAAGAAAACCCAAGTGTATCATAGATGATCATGCTACAATCTTTCTGTAGCTCAATGTATTTCTGGTTCTGCTTGTTTCACACAGCATCAGTTCATGTAAATCTTTCCAGGCCTCTCTAAAATCAACTTGTTCATCATTTTTATAGAACGATAATATTATATTACTTTATATACCATAGCTTATTCAGAGATTAACCAATTCATGGTCATCTACTCATTTTCCAGTTCTTTGTCACCACAGAAAAAGAGTGCTTACAGATACAGTTCCATTCTTTATGATTTTCTTGGGATAGAGATAGAGATATCTGAGTACTCTGACGAAGGAAGTAACAAGTGTGAAATACTGACTGACAAAGACCAGTTTTTTTTTTCTCCCAAAAACATTACTTATTGGACACAAAGGAATCTAGAAAAAAAAAGACTAAATAAAAATTGCAAGTTCATTATACCATATTTCCTGCACTATATTTCTATTGCATTATGCTTTTGAAGCCAGGAAAAATTAACAGGATTTGAATTATCCTTCATTTTTCATGACAGGGATATTGATGAAGACCTTACATTGATGAAAAATTTATTTTAGAAATAGAAGTGGTGTTTCTTATTTTGTTTTATTATAGCTTTTTATTTACAAGATATATGCATGGGTACTTTTTCAGCACTGACAATTGCAAGACCTTTTGTCCCAACGTTTCCTCTCCTTCTCCCCACCCCTTCCCCCAGATGGCAGATTGAGCAATACATGTTAAATATATTAAAGTATAAGTTAAATACAATATATGTATACATGTCCATACAGTTATTTTTTCAATTGGAATTGATTTGGTTCATCTCATTGTTGAAGAGGGCCATGTCCATCAGAATTGATCATCATATTTGTTATAATCCTCTCCTGGTCCTGCTCATTTCACTGAGCATCAGTTCATGTAAGTCTCTCCAGGCCTTTCTGAAATCATCCTGCTGGTCATTTCTTACCATTGATCTTATCTTGGTATAATTTTTTTTGTTTGCTTTCCCTAATGGAAAGAGAACAATGTGACAAAATAGAATGATATAAACCAAATCTCAAACATCCAAATAATTGAATCCTACTGAAATTAAGATTGGAAATATGGGGCTGGAAGATGATTTCAAAAGAGCTTGGAGAGACTTGCATGAACTGATGCTAAGTGAAATGAGTACAACACAGCAACAGCGAGCTTATACAATGATCAAAGCTGAGGGCCATGACTCTTTTCACATTTTCACAATGTTTTGCAAGGATGAATGTTGAAAATTATTGATGTATATGTTTTGAAAATAAAAAGCTTTAATAAAAAAAGAAAATGCTGGCTGGGATAAACCTCACAGAGTAATGACAGAGTAGGATAGAAGAGAAAAGTAGAATTATTTCTAGTAAATATATCATGAAAAAAATCTGTTTTCTAGAAAACAAAAATGCTAAAAGGTTTAACTATCCAACAACTATAACACAATTTTATTTTTGCTTTTCAGAAAAATATAATATCTTTTTATTTGACATCTAGAAAAGAAAAGTTAATCAAGAAATCATAGGTAACAAAGACCCCAACTTTTGACAAAAATTGCTGGGAAAATTGGAAACTAGTATGGCGGAAACTAGGCATTGGCCCACACTTAACACCATACACCAAGATAAGATCAAAATGGGTTCATGACATAGGCATAAAGAATGAGATTATAAATAAATTAGAAGAACATAGGATAGTTTACCTCCCAGATTTGTGGAAGAGGAAGGAATTTATGACCAAAGAGGAACTAGAGATCATTATTGATCATAAAATAGAAAATTTTGATTATATCAAATTGAAAAGTTTTTGTACAAACAAAACTAATGCAAACAATATTAGAAGGGAAGCAACAAACTGGGAAAACATTTTCAGTTAAAGGTTCTGTTAAAAACCTCATTTCCAAAATATATAGAGAATTGATTCTAATTTCTAAGAAATCAAACCATTTTCCAATTGATAAATGGTTAAAGGATATGAACTGACAATTCTCAGATGAAGAAATTAAAACTATTTCTATCCATATGAAAATATGCTCCAAGTCATTATTAATCAGAGAAATGCAAATTAAGACAATGCTGAGATACCACTATAACCTGTCAAATTGGCTAGGATGACAGGGAAGGATAATGCAGAATGTTGGAGAGGATGTGGGAAAACTGGGACACTGATACATCATTGGTGGTAGAATTGTGAATTCATCCAGCCATTCTGGAGAGCTATTTGGAACTATGCTCAAAAAGTTATCAAACTGCATACCCTTTGTTCCAGCAGTGTTACTACTGGGCTTATATCCCAAAGAGATCATAAAGAAGGGAAAAGAACTGTATGTGCAAGAATGTTTGTGGCAGCCCTTTTTGTAGTGGCCAAAAACTGGAAACTGAGTGGATGCCCATCAATTGGAGAATGGCTGAATAAATTGTGATATATGAATAATATGGAATGTTATTGTTCGGTAAGAAACGACCAACAGGATGATTTCTGAAAGACCTGGAACTGATTCTTAGTGAAATAAGCAGGACCAGGAGATCATTATATACTTCAACAACAATACTATATGATGATTAATTCTTATGGACCTGGCCATCTTCAGCCATAAGATGAACCAAATCAGTTCTAATGGATCAGTAATGAACTGAACCAGTTAACCCAGTGAAAAAACTCTGGGAGATGACTAAGAACCATCACATCAAATTCCCAATCCCTATATTTTTGCCTGCCTGCATTTTTGATTTCCTTCACAGGCTAACTGTACAATATTTGGGAGCCCAATTATTAAATTATGTATATATAAGTAATATAGATAGGTAGTAGATTACATATATTATACAGAGATAAAGAATAATATAAATAGATAATACATAATATATATGTTACGTGTAGGTAACACATAATATATGTGCATTGTATAGAGATAAATAATATAGATAATATGTATTCTATAATAGGTAATATAGGTAGATAATAGCTATTATATATAATATACATTATATATAGATAGATAATAATATAGGTAGATAATATAATATATAGATATATATATATATATATATATATATATATATATATAGAAAGAAATCATGAGCAAAAGTATAGCAGAAAATTAAAATCTTCTATGTTTATCTCCATGAAACAACAATTCTATCTCTTAGATTTCAGAACTCTGAGTTTTGTAAGAGAATACGTATAGAGGGAGAACTATAGCAAAATAAAAATAAACAAATAACTACAAGCATCACCTTGATCCTAGGAATATAATGAAAAGAAGTAAAGTATAGTAAGACAGGGTCTTACCTCTATAAAATTATTAAGGAGAATGGAAATTCAATTTATCCTTATATAATATAGAGTGTGAAAAGTGTCAGGGAATGCAATTTTGTCAGCACTACTCATATCCATGTCATATATAAGAATCAATTATAGTAATAAATTGCAACTTATTAATAGTATTTTAGGATTTTAAAAGTCCTTTACTTGTATTCTTGTAGGTGATCCTCAGCATAGCCTTGGGACTTATGTATTACTTTTATCATTTTACCAATAAAAAATTTAGGTTGGGGGGGTGGGGCCAATATGGCAGAGGAAAGACAGAAATTTATCCAAGCTTTCCTCAAAATTGTTCCAAATTCCTTTCAAAATAACTCCAAACAATTTTTTAGAGCATCCTAACACCCAAACAGTTGGAATAAAACATTTTCCAGCCAAAGGCACCTTAAAATTCTGCTCAGCAGAAAAGGTCTGTGGCATCAGGGAAGGAATCCAGAATGCAGTCCCAGTATAGTGCACACCAGCAAAGTCCTGGATCCAGCCTTAGTTTATTTCATTAAAAACAACAACAACAACAACAACAAGAAAAACAAAAACAAACTTGGGAACACTAGATGGTACAGTGGATAGAATACCAGCCCTGAAGTCAGGAGGCCCTGAGTTAAAATATAGACTCAGACATTTAACACTTACTTCCTAGCTGTGTGACCCTGGGCAAGTCACTTAATCCTAATTGCCTCAGGGGAAAAAAAGATAAAGAAAAGTAAGAAAAAAAAGACTAAACTGAAAATAAATGCAGAAAGAGATCTTTTAAAAAGTATTGGTTTTCCTGAACATTATGATTGAAAAAAAAAAAAAAGTTTGGACATCATCTTTCAAGAAATTATTAAGAAAAACTGTCCAGATATTCTAGAATCATAGGGTAACATAAAAATGGAAATAATCACCACCTGAAAGAAATCCCAAAAGAGAACTCCCAGAAATATTATAGCCAAATTCTGGAACTTCCAGATCAAGGAGAAAGTATTGCAAACATTCAGAAAGAAACAATTCAAGTATAGTGAAACCACAGTTAGAATAATACAAGACTTAGCAGGTTCTACATTAAAAGACCAGAGGGCTTGGCAAATGACATTCTGGAGAGCAATGGAGCTGGGACTGCAACCAAGAATCACTTACTCAACAAAACTCAGTATGATCCTTCAGAGGAAAAGGTGGCAGTTCAAGGAAACAGGATTTTCAATCATCTGTGATGAACAGACCATAGTTGAATGGAAACTGATTTTCAAATACAGGACTCTGGAGAAGCATAAAGATAGAATCAGAAAAGATTTTATATATATATATATATAATATTTTTTATTATAATTTTATATATATATATATAAAATCTTTTCTGATATCTATATCTATCTATATCTATCTATATATATAGAGAGAGAGACATTTTTAGATATTTATATAGACAGAGGGCATGAGTGTGTGGTGAATATGAAAAGATAGTATCTGTTTCTTAAATGATGAAATTAAGGAGGACAGAGGAATGTACTGGGTGAAAGGGAAAGAGAGAAGCAGAATGGCGCAAATTATCTGCCAAAGAAAAGAAGCAAGAAAAAATTTTTACAGTGGAGGGAAAGAAGAGGAGAAGAGGGTGAATGAATTAACCTTACTGTCATCAAAATTGGATCAAATAGGAAATAGCATATAAACTCGGGCTCTACAAATCTATCTTGCCCTGCAGGAAAATAGGATGGGAATGGGATATGAGATGGGGATGAGGGTGATAAAAGAGAGGGCATATTGGAGGAGGGAGTGATCAGTAACAACATAATAGCAATATTCTGGGATGAACAACTGTGAATGACTTTGCTATTTTCAGTAGCATAATGATCTACAACTAATCTGAGGTACTAATGATAAAAAATCCTATCCATACCCAGAGAATTGATTCTGCCTGACTACACATTGAAGTATTCTCTCTGTCTCTCTGTCTCTCTCTCTCTCTCTCTGTCTCTCTCTCTCTCTCTGTCTCTCTCTGTCTCTCTCTCTCTCTCTCTCTTTCTCTCTCTCTCTCTCTCTTTCTCTCTCTCTCTCTCTCTCTCTCTCTCTCTCTTTGGAAAAATGTTCTGGAAATTGTCATAACTTCACATGTGTTTTCTTAATAGGTCTGTGGATGAGTATGAAGGAGAGAATCGGGAACTCAAAAATTAAAAAAAAAATAAATATAAAAATTGTTTTAAATGTAACTGTGAAAATATTAAATAAATTAATTTTAGAAAAAAATTAAGGCTGAGTGACTTACCCAGCATCTGAGGCAAAATTCAGAATAGAATCTTGTTTTTTTATTTTACCTTTATTTTTAATTACATGTACACAAAAATATTTAGCAACTATTTTTTTTTTTTATTTTGAATGGCCTCCCTCCTACTTCTCTCTCTAACTTGAGAAGAGAAGCTATCTGATATAGATTAAGGATGTGCAACCATGCAAACTTTTTTTATATTAGTTACATTGCAAAAGATAACAGGCAAAAAATGTAATAAAATTTTAAAGTATACTTCAATCTGCATTAAAATCCATCAGGTATTTTATGAAGATGGTTATTATTTTTCATCCTAAGTCCTTTGGAATTGTGTTGGGATTGTTTTGTTGCTATAAATAGTGAATCATTCATAGGCCATTGATGTACAATATTGCTGTTACTTTGTTCACTGTTCTCCTGATTCTGCTCACTTCATTTTGCATCATTTTATATAAATCTTTCTAGGTTTATCTTAAAGCAATATGCTTGTCATTTTTTAAGGAATTATAGATTCCATCACAATCATATACCACAGCTTGTTCAAACCATTTCCCACAATTGAAGGATATCTCCCCGATTTTTAATACTTTGCCACTACAAAAAGAGTTACTGCAGTTATCTTTGTATATATAGGTCCGTTTCCTTTTTTCCATTTATTTCTCTGGGATATAGACCTAATAATGGCAATATTAGGCAAATGGTATATAGAGTTTTATTATCTCTATTTTCCCACATCCTCACCAACATTTGTCATTTTTCTTTTACTTTCATATTGCCAATCTGATGGGTGTTAGATGGTACCTTAGAACTGTTTAAAACTGCACTTTCCTAATCTATAGTAATTTATACAATTTTTAAAAATTTGATTATGATAAAAACATCATGTTCATATCATTTGTCCATTTGTCAGCTGGAGAATGATTTGTATTTGTATAAATTTGATTGAGTTATCAATATATTAGAGAAATAAGTCTTTTATCAGAGAAACTTGTCATAAAAATTTCCTCTAGTTTCAAGATTACTCTCTAATCTTGGCAGCATAGGTTTGTTTAGGGGGAAAAACATTTAATATGATGTAATTATAATTATCCATTTCACATCTTATAATGCTATCATTTATTTTGCCATAAATTTTTCCTTTATCCATATATCTGATTGGAAAAATACTTTATGCTCCCTAATATATTTATGATATTACCCTTTTCTAAATCATATATCCCTTTGACATTAAATAACAATATAATTTTTTGACTTAAAGTCTATTTTACTCTATAACATAAATTCAAATTGTGTCAATAGTAAGATGTATAAATTAAAGGAAAAGAAGAAGTATATTGATATTATTTATACAAATGGAATCTAGAGGAAATTCCTGAACCCATTAGAATTAAACTAATAGTTGAAAATGCTAGGCATAGGTCTCTATAACAGCAGATAAATTTGCTGAATAAAATTATTTCTCTATATTTAATTGTCTATCCTAAAACATAATGAAAAAAAAAGAAAACTCTTTTGCCTTACAACAAAGATGTTAAGGAGCAAGCTAATAAGTATTGTAGCTTTTGGTATCCTTGCCTTGCAACCCCCCCCCCTTTAATTTCAAGCAGTTTTATTTTTATATAAAAAAGTTTCATTTGTTTCAAAGTATTAAAATGTTTTATGTTAACAGTTAAAACATGTTTACCATCCCATTACTCTCCAAAAAATATCTCACTGATGTAGAGTAAGCTCTTTAGGGTCAGAGAGTATTAGTTTTTCTCTTTTGACCTCTAGAACCTAACACAGAAGTTAGCATATAGTAGACATTTAATCAATGTTTTCTGAATTAAATTAAAATATTTTACTTTCAAATGCTAACTCTTTACCCCACCACGTGAAATGCTCATCATGCTGGGACATTTTAAAAATTGTATTCACTTTTCAGGCTCTATGGTAGTTTTTTTGTAAGCTTTATCCTCATTTTTTTTTTTTTTTATTTCACCATTGCTTTTTATTCTTTTGCTTTCCTTGAGGCTATTGTTGCCATTTTAAGGAAGGGAGGTATATTTAGATATAATCTTATTATGTTTATTCAAAGTTTTCTCTGTATCTTTTACTAGTTTATTGAAATTACTGAAGCAGTTAGTTTGCCAATTTCTAATAATTTACTGTCTTTGGCAGGAAGCAGTGTTGAATTACTAAAAGGACTGCTTAAGTCATTGTATAAGTAAACTAACTGTTCCAGATATATTGACTGATACATTAATCCATTGAGTTGCCATTCTACAGAACAACCATGGAACATATCTTCATCTGAACAATCCACATATTTTTAAAATATATACATGATGAGAGAACTTTTTTGAGTATTCATAGATACTATTGATGAGGCTCTACAATATTCTTGAGAGATATGCAGTGTTCTTGGAAGGAACTTTAATTATATAGAAAGAATATAGAGAGCTTTATACTTTAATTTCCCTTTATTTTATGTTATGCTATTTGGACTTTACACAGGATGAGGCTCAACACATGGAATTTGATAGGCACATAATATATATTCATTGATTTTATTGGACTGGCCCACTATTTTTTGATTAGAAATTTCACAGATGATATTTTTTTTTGTTCTTTATATTTACATCATTAATAATCTATTTTTCCCTAAGATAGGTCACTGAATTGCCCTTTGTGTCAACTAGACTTTTGATTCTTTGAAGAGAATGGTGCTCCATCATTTGTCAGTAGAATCACACAATTAATATAGGATTTGAATAAATGGGCTCTGTTTCAAGAAGTCACTAAATATTATTGAAATTCAATTCTTAAATATATATATTTTTAATTTTAATGGCTTTTTATTTACAGGTTATATGTATGGGTAACTTTACAGCATTGACAATTGCCAAACCTCTTGTTCCAATTTTTCCCCTCCTTCCCCTCACCCCTTCCCCCAGATGGCAGGATGACCAGTAGATATTAAATATATTAAAATATAAATTAGATACACAATAAGTATACATGACCAAACCGTTATTTTGCTGTACAAAAAGAATCAGACTCTGAAATATTGTACAATTAGCCTGTGAAGAAAATCAAAAATGAAGGTGGGCAAAAATATAGGGATTGGGAATTCAATGTAATGATTTTTAGTCATCTCCCAGAGTTCTTTCGCTGGACATAGATGGTTCAGTTCATTACTGCTCCATTGGAAATGATTTGGTTCATCTCATTGCTGAGAATGGCCAGGTCCATCAGAATTGGTCATCATATAGTATTGTTTTTGAAGTATATAATGATCTCTTGGCCCTGCTTGTTTCACTCAGCATCAGTTCATGTAAGTCTCTCCAGGCCTTTCTGAAATCATCCTGCTGCTCATTTCTTACAGAACAATAATATTCCATAATATTCATATACCACAATTTATTCAGCTATTCTCCAATTGATGGGCATGCACTCAGTTTCCAGTTTCTGGCCACTACAAACAGGGCTTCACAAACATTTGTGCACATACAGGTCCCTTTCCCTTCTTTATGATCTCTTTGGGATATAAGCCCAGTAGTAACACTGCTGGAACAAAGGGTATGCAGTTTGATAACTTTTTGAGCATAGTTCCAAATTGCTCTCCAGAATGATTGGATGTATTCACAATTCCACCAACAATGTATTAGTGTCCCTGTTTTCCCACATCCCCTCCAACATTACACATTATTTTTCCCTGTCATTCTAGCCAGTCTGATAGGTGTGTAGTGGTGTCTCAGAGTTGTCTTAATTTTCATTTCTCTGATTAATAATGACTTGGAGCATATTTTCATATGACTAGAAATAGTTTCAATTTCTTCATCTGAGAATTATCTGTTCATATCCTTTGACCGTTTATCAATTGGAGAATGGCTTGGTTTCTTATGAATTAGAGTCAATTCTCTATATATTTTGGAAATGAGGCCTCTATCAGAACCTTTGACTGTAAAAATATTTTCCCAGTTTATTGCTTCCTTTCTAATCTTGTCTGCATTAGATTTGTTTGTACAAAAACTTTTCAGTTAGGTATAATCAAAATTTTCTATTTTGTGATCAATAATGATCTCTAGTTCTTCTTTGATCATAAATTCCTTCCTCTTCCACAAGTCTGAGAGGAAAACTATCCTGTGTTCCTCTAATTTATTTATAGTCTCATTCTTTATGCTTCATGAACCCATTTTGACCTTATCTTGGTGTACGATGTTAAGTGTGGATCAATGCCTAGATTCTGCCATATTAGTTTCCAATTTCCCCATCAATTTTTGTCAAACAGTAAGTTCTTATCCCAAAAGCTGGGGTCTTTGGGTTTGTCAAAAACTAGGTTGCTATAGTTGTTGACTGTTTTGTCCTTTGAACCTAACCTATGCCACTGATCAACTCATCTATTCCTTAGCCAATACCAAATGGTTTTAGTAACTGCTGCTCTATAATATAATTTTAGATCTGGTACAGCTAAGCCACCTTCATTTGATTTTTTTTTCATTAATTCTCTTCAAATTCTTGACCTTTTGTTTTTCCATATGAATTTTATTGTTATTTTTTCTAGGTCATTAAAATAGTTTTTTGGGAGTCTGATTGGTATAGCACTAAACAAATAAATTAGTTTAAGTAGTATTGTCATCTTTATTATATTTGCTCATCCTATCTAAGAGCATTTAATATTTTTCCAATTGGTTAGATCAGACTTAATTTTTGGGAAAAGTGGTTTGTAGTTTTGCTCATAAAAATTCTGATTTTATCCTTGGCAGATAGATTCCTAAGTATTTTATACTATCAGTAGTTACTTTGATTGGAATTTCTCTTTGTAACTCTAACTGTTGGATTTTGTTAGTGATATATATAAAATGTTGATGATTTATGTGGGTTTAGCAACATTGCTAAAGGTGTGGATTGTTTCTAATAACTTTTTGGTATAATCTTTGGGGTTTTCTAAGTATACCATCATATCATCAGCAAAGAATGACAATTGGGTTTCCTCATTGCCTACTCTAATTCCTTTAATGTCTTCTCAATGCTTATTGCCAAAGCTAGCATTTCTAATACAATAATGAATAGTAACGGTGATAGTGGGCAGCCTTGTTTCAATCCTGATCTTATTGGGAATGGTTGCAGTTTTTCCCCATTACATATGATGCTTACTGATGGTTTTAAATTGATGCTACTGATTATTTTAAGGAAAAGTCCATTTATTCCTATACTATCAAGTGTTTTTAATAGGAATGGATGTTGGATTTTATCAAATGCTTTTTCTTCATCTATTGAGATGATCATATGGTTTTTGTTAATTTGGTTATTAATATGGCCAATTATATTGATAGTTTTCCTAATATTGAATCAGCTCTGTATTCCTGGTATAAATCCTACTTGATCATAGTGTATTGTCCTGGGGATGATTTTCTTTAGTCTTTTTGCTAATATTGTATTTAAGATTTTAGCATCAATATTCACTAGGGAGATTGGTCTATAATTTTCTTTCTCTGTTTTCAACCGACCTGGTTTAGGTATCAGTACCATGTCTGCGTCATAAAAGGAATTTGGTAGGACTCCTTCATTCCCTATTTTATCAAATAATTTATATAGCATTGGGGCCAATTGTTCTTTAAATGTTTTGTAGAATTCACATGTAAATCCATCTGGTCCTGGGGATTTTTTTCTTAGGGAGTTGACTAATAGCTTGTTCTATTTCTTTTTCTTTTCAAGCAATTTACTTCCTCCTCTGTTAATCTGGGAAGTCTATATTTTTGGAGGTAGTCATCCATTTCACTTAGGTTATCAAATTTATTGGCATAAAGTTGGGCAAAATAACTCCTTATAATTTCTCTAATTTCCTCTTCATTGGTGGAAAGTTCTCCCTTTTCATTTTTAAGACTACTAATTTCATTTTCCTCCCTCCTTTTTCTAATCAGATTTAGCAAAGACTTATCTATTTTATTGACTTTTTCATAGAACTACCTCTTAGTTTTATTAATTAGTTCAATAGTTATTTTTTTACTTTCAATATTATTAATTTCTCCTTTTAATTTTAGAATTTTAAATTTATTATTTGATTGGGGAGTTTTAATTTGGTCTTTTTTTAGTTTTTTTAGGTCCAAGCTCAATACATTAATCTTCTCTTTCTCTGTTTTATTCAAGTAAGCCTCCAAGGATGTAAAATTTCCTCTTATTACTGCTTTGGCTGCATGCCACAAATTTTGGTATGATGTCTCATTGTTGTCATTATCTTGAGTGAAATTATTAATTGTATCTATAATTTGCTGTTTCATCCAATCATTCTTTAAGATGAGATTGTTTAGTTTCGAATTCCTTTTTGGTCTATTTACCCCTAACATTTTGTTGAATGTAGTTTTTATTGCATCATGATCTGAAAAGAAAGCATTTACTATTTCTGTCTTCTTGTATTTAATTTTGAGGTCTTTATGTCGTCCTAATATATGGTCAATTTTTGAATAGGTCCTATGAACTGCTGAGAAGAAAGTATATTCCTTTCTGTCTCCATTCAATTTTCTCCAAAAATCTAACATACCTAATTTTTCTAATATTCTATTTACCTCTTTAATTTCTTTCTTATTTGTTTCGTCGTTTGATTTGTCTAATTCTGAAAGTGCAAGGTTGAGATCTCCCATTATTACAGTTTTGCTGTCTATTTCTTCTTGAAACTCTCTTAACCTCTCCTTTAGGAAGTTGGATGCTATATCACTTGGTGCATATATGTTTAGTATTGATATTGCTTCGTTGTCTGTGCTACCCTTTAGCAAGATGTAGTTTCCTTCCTTATCTCTTTTAATTAGATCAATTTTTGCTTTTGCTTGATCTGAGATAAGGATGGCTACCCCTGCTTTTTTGACTTCACCTGAAGCATAATAGATTTTGCTCCAGCCTTTTACCTTTACTCTGTCTGTATCTCCCTGCTTTAAATGTGTTTCTTGTAAACAAAATATTGTAGGGTTCTGATTTTTGATCCAGTCTGCTATCTGCCTCCTCTTTATGGGAGAGTTCATCCCATTCACATTTACGGTTAAAATTACTAATTATGTATTTCCTGCCATCCTCATATCCCCAGATTATGCTTTTCTTTTTTCTTGCCTCCCCCAATCCTTTTTCCCCTTTTTAAACTTATGTGCCCACTTGTATCATGACACACCCTCTTTAGAATCCCTCTCTCCCCAACTTTGAATCTCTTCTTGTACCCTTCCCTTATTACTCTTTTTCTTTTCCCTTTTCCTCTCCCCGTTTTTAATGAGGTGAGAGAGGATTTTCTCTAAAACAAGAATGTCAATTATTTTCTCTTTGAGCCAACTCTGATGAGAGTAAGATTCACAAATTGTTCCTCCCCCTCTCTAAATTCCCTCAGATATGATAAATTTCCTTTGCTTCTTCGTGGGATGTGGTTTCCCTCTTTTTATCCCCCCTTCCTACCTTTTCTGCCATCATCCCTCTTCCATATCTACTTCCCTTTTTTATGTTATATCAGTAAAATCAAATTATACATGTAGTCTTTTTGTATATCCACAATAGAAATACAATTCTCAAGAGTTACTTTTACCTTTTCTGCATCTCTTGAGTCCTATGGTTGGACATCAAATTTTTTGCTTAGTTCTGGTTTTTTTCCTTAGAAAAAAATGGAATTCATTTGTTTCATTAAATGTCCATCTTCTTCACTGGAAGAAAATGCTCAGCTTAGCTGGGTAGTTTATTCTTGGCTACATTCCAAGTTCTTTTGCCTTTTGGAATATCAGATTCCAGGACCTTTGATCCTTTATTGTGGAGGCAGCCAGATCTTGGGTGATCCTTATTGTGGCATCTTGGTATTTAAATTGTTTTATTCTGGCTGCTTGTAAAATTTTTTCCTTAATCTGATAGTTCTGAAATTTGGCCACAACATTCCTTGGGGTTTTTATTTTAGGGTCTCTTTCAGAAGGTGTTCGTTGAATTCTTTCAATGCCTATTTTACCTTCTGATTCTATTACATCTGGGCAGTTCTCTTTGATGATTTCTTGTAAAATAGTATCTAGGCTCTTTTTTTCATCATAATTTTCAGAAAGTCCAATAATCCTCAGATTATCTCTCCTAGATCTATTTTCCAAGTCTTTCATTTTTGCAAGTAGATATTTCATGTTTTTTTCCAGTTTATCATCTTTTTGGTTTTGCTTGACTGATTCTTGCTGTCTCAATGAATCATTAGTTTCTATTTGTTCAGTTCTGATTTTTAAAGAATTATTTTCTTCATTAGCTTTTTTTTTTACTTCTTTCTGTATATGTCCAATTGAGTTTTTAAATGAATTGTTTTTCTCTATGGAATTTTTTTCCATTTCACTAATTTTTATTTTTAGTGAATTATTTTATTTTTCCAATTCACCAATCCTACTTTCTTGAGAGTTCTTTGTCTTTTCCAGTTCACAAATCTTACTTTTCAGAGATTTTTTTTACTTATTCCAATTCACAAATTTTGTTCCCCTGCACTTCCTGGGAATTTTTTATCTTTTCCAATTCATATTTCAGGAAGTTGTTGCTCTCTTGTAAAGCTTCTCTTTCCTTTCCCCATTTTTCTTCTAACTCTCTTTTGAGACTTTTAATGGTCTCTTCTATGAGAGCATCATGTAAAAAGGGACAGGTAACTTTTCCCTTTGGGGTATTGTCTGGTGCCTGTTTGCTATTAGTCTCCTGGGGTTTGCAGACCTGCTCTTTTTCTGTATAGAGGCTGTCAATTATTCTTTTCAGTTTTTTATTCATTTTTTAAAGCCTTTAGGGTAGGCCTTCTAGGCAAGGGGTTACCAGCTTCCGCTGCAGAGCAGGGAGAGGTAAACTGGGTTCTGGATCAGTGGAATAGGAGTGCTCTGGGTGAAAGTTTCCCCTTCCCCCAACTGGAGGTGATTTAGGACTGGCCGAGCTATGGAAGTGCCCAGTTGAGCTGTGTGGTTTAGCAACTGCCCTAAGGCTAGAGACTAAGTGGTAAAAGTGTCACTGCCCCAGGCCAGAGCCCCTTATGTGGCTGTGGGTATTAGCAGCTGACCAGCCAATAGCCTGGCTGGACCTGAAGTCTCTGCCTGGAAGTCTCTCCCCAAATGCAAATCGCTCTGCAAAAGCTCTGTTGCCCCAAGCCAAGCCCTCCACTGTGCATATTAGAGGCTGCCCTGGGCTGTGCCAACCTTCTGTGCAGGTTTGTGAATGCCCCAAGGAAAAGCCCTGTACTATGGGTTGGGGCTGAGGGTTTGTGCTGCAATCTGTGCTCTCACTTCCAGTTTGGGGTTCTGCTTGGAGCCTTAGTTCTCTCCCTGCTTGTGCTGATCTCCCTCCCAGCTCCGAGGATAAACCTTTTTGGTGAGACTCCAAATTATCTTAGGCTGGTGAGTTGTTATACTTTTAATCTTTATGAATTGTAGCCAAGTCTATTTTTGAGGCTCGATATAATATTGATAATGAGGGTAAGAGAGGAGCTTAGAAAGTCACGTGTGCCTTCTCCACCATCTTGGCTCTGCCCCTCAATTCTTAAATATAATAAATATTATAAATCTTACCCTCACATTCCTATTTAATTCTAGGTTCAGTTCATTATACTTTTATAGTACCTGTCCTGTAGATAGTTATAATGATGGGCTAATTCAATAGGCTAAGTATTTCGTTACATGTCACAGTTTGAATGATAGGAATTTTTTGGCTATTAATTTCCCCCATGTTTATTGTCAATCTTTTTTGATGAGACAATGAGGATGCAATGAGGAAACTTGTTCAATCTTAACATTTGATTGGGGTAAAACATTTAAGACTGTATGTTGCTCTCTGAATATTTTTTTCCCTTTTTTTTTTTTTTTTTTTTTTTTTGGCCTTTGGACATGCAATGAAATAAACTTCACTAACTCATTTTTGAGCCAATGAGTATATATGACCCATCATTTTACTTAACTGCAATAAATCATCAAAATCATGCAACTTGCATTTCATATTAAGCACTTGCACATGCTGTTTTGACTATCAAAAAGTTTGAAAGGTAGTTCAAGTAACTTGGGAAGAAATTGAAATAAAGCTCAGCTAAAAGACAAGGCAGCAGTAGAATAACGGCAGCATGATGGACAAAACCAAAGCAAAACTCTTCCCCAAACATAAGATGGAAATAATAATCAGTTCTAAGATAATTTTGAAGAATTCTGGGATGAAAAAATTTCAATAACAAGTGATTTCTCAGAATAGTCAGAGACTAAGGGAATAATAGCTTTATTCAATATTATCCAGAACATCTTTTTTAGAAATAACAGAAAATAGTGTAATATCATAAAGGTGCCAATATCAAAATTCCTGCAACATAAAGATAAATTCATTGCTCAGCTGTCTTTTATTTAAATCATCAAGCACAAACAAAACATTGTTGTTGTGATTTTTAATCCCATTTTTTTTATAGTAATCCTCTCTGACTCTTTGGCAGGTAAGGCATTCTATAAACTTTGCATGTAAGTAATTTCAAATGATAACAGACTATTAGTTCACTTATATTTATAGTATAAATGTAAATAGCTTAATGCTTATTTCTGTATTAATAAGTAAACTCACTAGGCTATACCTTAGTATCTCCCAATTAGGGTCCCAATATTTAGTTTAATATTTATCAACAGTGTTAAAAATAGCATTTTTTGGTGGTCTGTTTCTATTTCTGCCATACAGCCATTCTTGCTTCAAAAGTGGAAAGGGGACACAAAGGACTGAAGAATATTTTGTATTTGTACTTGCTCACTGTTTTCTCATGCCCAAGAGTTCACTCTTATTAGCATGGTATTGATAATGCTCTTCAAATTTTGCTTACTTGGTTTTTAAGTAACAGAATGTATTACCATGGCAATATTCCACTAAAATTTTCAGACTTGTTGAGCTATAGTAGCAATTTCCAACATTAAATTTTCATGCTTTAAAATTTGACAACATACATTTTTACAACCTGAATGATTTGATTAACTCTGTTATGATAATATATATTTTGGTAAATAGACATGGTCATCATTTCAAGTGTCATTGAAGAACTGCCATATATTATAAATTCGTGTGATATGAAAGTAAATCCTGTGATACTTGGTATAGACCAGAGGCATTCATGATTAGCAATTAATATATATATATATTTATAATAAAATATTATAATTTTATCTCTTTAAGAAAATCAAATTTGAATGGATCTATGGGTATGAGTCTATGAGTCTGTGAAACAAAATATTTTCAATGCATTGTCTATAGATTACCATTATATTGATCAGAAGCAAGCAAAGAAAGATAGCTAAAAGAAATCTCTAAATAAATAATGGTATGAATGTAAGATAAACTCATAAGAATAAAAAAAGTCTAGTGACAATCCAACTTGCTCTTCTAAACCTCAAAGTATATGGTAATCCAAAACCATTCAATTTAAATGTCTTTATTTACAGGAGTGTTGACTTTAAGTTTTTGTATATTTTGAGAATTAATTGCCATCACTCATCAGTTCCACCAGAGTTTTTATTTTCACTCCTGTTTTTTCAGCCTCCTATTTCATCTCCTATTTCAAGATTAAGTTTACTGACATGTATCTCACAAATTTTTAATGAAAAACAATTAAGGATATTTATATCAAATGGCTACCACTTGTGTTCAGACACAGTCCAATCTCCATAAATCAATGAGTTTTAAAACTTCTATATAATATACCTATTTTTTTTAGTTTTCCCATGATTTATCAAACTTTATTCTCATACCATCATAGTGTGGTAGTGCAGAGAGCCATTATCTCCCATTTTGGAGTTGGTGAAATTAAAGGAGAGGAAGTTAAGTGGTTTGCCTAATGTCACATAATTTGTTAATGACTTCATTCCCTTGCAAGCTAGGATACCCTACACCAGGAGACACAGAAAAGATGATAAAGATCTTTAGAGTACTTTTCATATATCATTCCATTTGATTCATAAAACTTCCCTGTTAGAAATTGCTGGGAGTATTCAATTCAATTTAGCAAACTTCTGTTGGTGATCTACAATGTTCTAGCCACTATGCTAGGCACTATGAATATAAGTACAAAAACAAAACAAAACAAGAACTCCTTGATCTCAGGGAACTTTCATTCTACCAGAGTGATGTGTGAAGAAAGGACTCATATACAGGTTGTCTTAACTTTGCTTTGAAAAAAAATATAAGAATTCTACAGGGAAGAGGACACAATGGACTATAGTAACAATGTGGGGGACTTTCTGCAATGATATAAAGGTGGAAATAGTAATTAGTAAAAGAAAATTAGAAAGAGTGCATTGGCAGAGAGGATGCTGGCAAGATAGAGGAATAGGTCAGAAAATTTCAACCTTTCCCAATTTTCCCCCACAAACTAGAAAAATTGTAAACATAGAACAGCAAAAGCAAATAAGAGTTGGTGCAGAACATTAATGCTTCTTGGAAAAGTAGATAAGACCCAAAGAGAAGTACTCTTAGAGAGGTTTGACCCATGTGAAATATAAAGACTTTCAGAATAATTCAGCAGAAACAACAAGCAGAGAATGCCAGGACTAGCTGGGTTAGAAGGTAGTCTTGGTCCCAGTCTCAGGAATACTCACCTCCCAGACAATTTATACATTTGAGTGTCTGATTTGGGGGAGACTATGGGAATCTTTGCTAATGAAGAATGCCAAAATACCTATTTTTCTGAAAGGCAACTCTGAGTGAGGTGGAAGCAGCACATAATCAATGAGTACAGAAGCAGTAGGGTAAGGATACTGGTGTCTGGGGGCACTTAAAGGAGAATGGAGTTCTTATTTTGGGTTCCAGGGCAATGAAAATAGGACCTGAGACTAGAGGGACCATCCCCCAACCCAAGGACTAGAGGTGATTATACCTATAATCCACTACAAATTTGAAAAAAAAATAATTGGAAATAGGATAATCTAATTCTAAAGAATGAATGGATGAAACAATAAATTATAGACACAATCAATAATTTGAACCAAGAGAATGACAAAAATGAGACAACATACCAAAATTTTGGTGTTGCAGCCAAAATAAGGGGAAATTTTACATCTCTAGATGTTTATTTGCATAAAACAGAGAAAGAGAAAATCAATGAATTGGGCTTACAACTAAAAAAGGTAGAAAAAGAACAAATTAAAAACCTTCAATTAAATACTAAAGTTAAAATTCAGAAAATAAAAGGGGAGATTTATAAAGTTGAAGTAAGAAAACTATTGAATTAATAAATAAAACTAAGAATTGGTTTTATAAAAAAAACTAGATAAGCTTTTAGTTAATTTGATTAGAAAAAGGAAAGAAGAAAATCAAATTGTTTGTCTCAAAAAAGAAAAGAAAGAACTTTCTAATAATGAAGAGGAAAATAGAATAATAATTAGGAGTTATGTTATCCAAGTATAAGTTAATAAATTTGATAATCTAAGTGAAATGGAGGATTGCTTACAAAAATATAGATTGCCCGGGTTAACAGAAGAGGAAATAAATTATTACATAGTCCCATTTTAGAAAAAGAAATAGAGGGGCATAGCCAAGATGATAGAAAGGACACACTTCTTTCTGAGCTCTCCTATTACCCTCACATGAATTACAAAATTCAGCCTCTGAAATAGTGCCGGACTGGCAGAATCTGCAAATATTGGAAGTGCAGCAAATTACCTGCAGAAGAAATTTCGAAGATTGCCAGAAAAGTCTGTTTTGGTCAGGCATAGGAGGTTGCCAGGCAGAGGCAGGGAGGAAGAGCATGGAGGCCAGAGAACACTGAACAGATCAGGGGGAGTGCAGTCTCTACAGGGTAAAGAATCTATGAAGAGGACTCTACCACAGTGTTGGCTACTCTGCCCTGGTTGCAAGCCAGTAGATCAGCAGAGAAGTTATAAAACATCCAACACAAACACAAAAGGTAAAGAGTGAACCCCTAGAGATCTTTTTTTATGCAAAAATCAACAATATAGATATATCTTTGGTAAATTTGATTAGAAAAAGGAAAGAGGAAAATGAAATTTTAATCTTAAAAAATAATTTTAATTAAAAATGAAAAGGGAGAATGAAATTATAAACAAATTAGAAGAACATAGGATAGTTTAATTCTCATATCTGTGGAGAAGGAAAGCATTTGTGACCAAAGAACTGGAACTCATTATAGAACACAAAATAGATAAGTTTGATTATCAAAAGTTTAAAAAGTTTTTGTGCAAACAAAACTAATTCAGACAAGATTAGAAGGGAAGCAATAAAATGGGGGGGGGGAATTAAATCCAAAGGTTCTGATAAAGGCCTTATTTCTAAAATATATAGAAAATTGATTCAAATTTCTAAGAATTTAAGCCATTTTCCAATTGATAAATGCTGAAAGGATATGAACAGACAATTTTCAGATGAAGAAATTGAAAATTTCTAGTCATATGAAAAGGTGTTCCAAATCATTATTGATCAGAGCAATGCAAACAGAGACAAGTCTGAGATATCACTACACCACTCTCAGATTGGCTAAGATGACAGGAAAAGATAATGATGAATGTTGGAAGAGATATGGGGAAACTGGAACACTAATACATTGTTGGTGGAATTGTGAATGTATCCAGCTATTCTGGAGAGCAATTCTGAATTATGCTCAAAAAGTTATCAAACTGTGCATGCTCTTTGATCCAGCAGTGTTTCTACTGGACTTATATCCCAAAGAGATCTTAAAGGAGGGAAAGAGACTCACATGTGCAAAAATGTTTGTGGCAGGCCTCTTTATAGTGGTAAAAAACTGGAAACTGAGTGGAGAATGGCTGAATAAGCTAAGATATATGAATATTATGGGATATTATTGTTCTATAAGAAATGACCAGCAGAATGATTTCAGAGAGGCTTGAAGAGACTTACATAAACTGATGCTAAGTGAAATGAGCTCAAACAGGAGATCATTATATACGGCAACAATAAGACTATGTGAGGATCAATTCTGATAGAAGTGATTATCTTCAACAATGAGAGGATCCAAATCCGTTCCAATTGATCAGTAATGAACAGAAACAGCTACACTCAGTGAAAGAATACTGGGAAATAAGTGTGGACCACAATATAGTATTTACACTCTTTCTGTTATTACTTGCTTGCTAAGTGGTGGAAGAAGTTGGAGAACCTGGAAATGCCAATGGGGAGCAAGGAGTATTCTAATTCCCCCACCTCAACAAGTAAGCTTAGGAAAATGAATAAACATGAAGCAAATATTGGAAAGGGTAGACAGGAAGGCTAGGCAATCTAGAGGGAGCCACATTTCAGTAGAAGCTAGTAGATTGAAAGAATGATAGAAGAAACGGTTAAAGGAAAAGGGAAATGCTATGAAGCAAACACTCCAGAGGGCAAAGTGAAAGGACACTATTTGGCTGAAATCCTGGGGTGATAGTATTGAGGGGGATGAAAATAAGGAGTAAGAGGAAATGAGGAATAAGAGAATACTATTCCTTGCAATGGAGATTAAAGATCAGGCTGAAGATAAGAAAAGCGTGAGATAGGAATATAGGCAGACAGTTCAATGAAAGAGGAACTATTTCACTACTTCTCTTCCCTTAAAGGGTAGAAATTAGGCAGAAAAGGGGACAGGAAGATATGCAAGTCAAACTTACATAGCAAAAGGAAGAAGTCCTGTTCTGCACCAATTTTTTTTTTCTCTTCTGTGAATTTCTAAGAAATAGAAGACACCGTCAAAGAATAATGCTACTTTTGGTACAGATGTTTTCCACATCCAATTTTGCAGACTAGGCTGTCAGCAGGTGGTAGATGTTCCCAAGTGCAAGTACAGATATAAAACATTTCTTTCAGGTAAAGGAAGTCCTTTGGGAGTGCTAGAAGAGGACTCCCTTCCTTATGGGACATATGGTGCCTGAGAATATGCTGTTTTCAGGAGAAGAATGAAAACACAAAGTGTATTTCCAAGAACAATTGGCCACTCTTCATGTAGCCTTTGCTTTAAAAATTCTATGTATGGGTCACTTACAAATAAGGAATTCTATCTCACCTTTCAATGGTCCTCATATAGAAGTCTTATTCTACTTCGTCTAAATTTACTTTGTTTTTTCCCCCAGTCTTTTTGCCAACTTTTGCCCTTTACAATCAAACAAAACAAGTCTAATCCCTCTACAATATGGAAGCCCTTAAAATAGTTAAATACATTCTTTTCCTGCCAAATTCTTTCTTCTGCAAACCAAGCATGCTTATGTTCTTATACAGATCCTATGAAACATACATTTTTTTTTTTAAAAGTGTAGGAACTCTTAGTTTTGGTGGACTATGAATGGAATGTTGGGGATTTCTAGTGGAGTATAGCAATAAGAATGTCATCTCTACACATTATCTTTTTATTTGTTTTTTGTTTTTTTTTTTTAGTTTGAGTTCCAAATTTTCTGCCTCCTTTACCCAGGAAAGAGAAAGCAAGCAATAGGATGTCCATATAATAACATATATAATCATATGATAAATGCTTATTGGTTGGTTAATTGATCATCAGACCTCCCAGAAATCATAGGAGACAGTTAACTGATGTTAAAGAGATCATGTAACATAAATGGTGGTTTTAAATTCTGCTTCCATATCATGAGTTACAAAACCTATTTTGCTTGATCAATGGGGCAAAATGAGGAGTAATGAATAGAGATTTCAGGGAGGTAGATTTCAACCCAAGGAAAGGTAATATATTTGCCTTAACAAAGATAGTTGTAAGCATGTTGATCCCTCATTTTTCTCTGATTTGAATTAAGTTTGATAAACATTTTTTTTAAAAAAAAGCTTTTTTATTTTCAAAGTATGCATGAGTAATTTTTCAACATTGACCCTTGCATAGCCTTATGTTTTAGATTTTCCCCTTCTTCCACCTAAGTGGCAAACAATCTCCTAAATGGCAAACAATCTATATGTTATATATGTTAAGATACATGTTAAATCCAATATGGATATCTACACATTGTTAAGCAAAACATTGTATTTCTATCTCCACAAGCCTCCACAACTCTTTTCCCTCTTTCTTTCCTTTTCTGATAGAATAATTCTCAATATACTTCACCATTGTGGATATCTTCTTTTTGACATTTTATACCTTATATCATCTTTTATATGATGCTCAAAATTAACTTATTGCTTCAGAAATTGTCTCACTAAGAGGGAATTTAATAGGATTTTCTTCTCTTTTCTTCTATACATTATTTTTAATTCACTCTAATATTTTTGGCCATCTTAGAGCAATGTTTCTTTGGAGATGGTGTCACAACTAAAATTTGAACTTAAGATATAATTTCTACTAGAACTATTCCCGATTTTTTTCACCAGCTCATTCTCTAATCTTGACCTATTGTGTTCTCTAACTAGCTGTGAAAGTCAATCACATATGTTTAGATTATATTCAATAATTTTTTTCTTGGACTTAGTTCTCTTGATTTTTGGCTTAGGTTTCTTTTTAAATATGTATCACAGGCTGCTTAGTTTATAATTGATTTTTCTCTGTAAAATGCTAGCTATTCAAAATACTACATGTTGCTAAATAAGTTTTTATATGCTATGATGCATCAAGCAGGGCTTACATTTCAAAACATTTTTAGTAGTTTTTATTTTTGCAAAGCTGTTCATTTTCTGATGATAACAGCACTAAAAACACTCAAAAGAATGATTTTCTACAAACTCCCACTAATTTTCTAGTCAAACATTGTCCTTTCCCCCACTCACTATTTTGGCAGGCTTAACTTTTTTTTGGCAACTGCGTTATTGCTAGTGCATTCAGATTTGATGGGCTCTCTCTAAGTGTTTTATTGTAAATCAACAAAAAAGTCTCGTTCCTATTCCCTACCAAAATTTTTATTCTTTCCCTGTTTCTTTAGTACTTAATGTCTCATTGGGTATGAACTTTCTTATACTTACTTTCAAATCTGAAGTACTTCCAAGTAAAAAATTATAGCACAATTGGTAATGTAAACAATGAAAAAAAGAAAATTATAGTAAGCCATCAAAAACAAATATTCAGAGGTCTGAATGTCAATATAAAATATGTTTGAAATTACATTTTGATGTTACTGCCTTCCAAGAAACCAATAAAAACTAATATGTGGTAACCAAATATCAGTAATCAGAACAGATTAATCCTATATGGTATCTCTCTCTATATATATATGTATGTATATATATATATATATATGAACATATATGTGCATATATATGCACATATGTGTTCATAAATATGAATTGAAGTTGTGACTGAGGATGTTTTTCTCTGTTTTTTATCATCTATGTCTCTTGTAACAAAGATTTTTACGTTTTTTTTTTAATTGTTCAGCAAAATCAATTAACACATCAATCAAATCACATCTGACAGTGGAATATTTCATATCCATTGTGCCACACTTATACAATAAATGAAAGATTTCATCAATCCTTATTTAGGGCCAATTTTAATCATTGTAATTACACTAAATTAATCTACATTTTTGTTCTTTCTTCTTTACATTTTTTTTTATTCATTGTGTACATTGCTATCTAGATTTTATTTCTTTCATTATCATTAAAATTTCCAGGTACTTTAAAAATTCTTCATAGTACTCATTTATTATGATTATCTAATATCCCATTATGTATTTGTGGCATAAATTATTTGACCATTCATCATTGGGGTTGGGGGAGGCATTGTTTTTCATTCTTTAATACTGGATAAATACTGCTATGAATATTTTAGTGTGTGAGATCTTTCCTTTGCATTTCTCTTTTCCAGTCATGTAGTGCTATCTAGTTGACAACCATTCCTTTTCACCCTTTCTTTTATGTTTCTCCCTTAAAAAATATTCTTGATGGAGGTTTGGGTGAGAATACCAAAGTAGTGTTTAAAGATTAGATTGAAAACTATTAAAACTATTCTTATTCAATGAAACCTCACAGATTCATGTTCAAGCTAAATAATTAGATGTCAATGACTGAGTCTATCTATTACTTCAATATTGTAGAATTATAGAGCTGGGAGGGGAAAAAAAATTCTAATTTTACATATGAGGAAATTGAGACCTGTAGGTTAAACAAGATCACAGTTATTCAGTAGTAGGAGAAAAAAAATAGATCCCTGACTGAAATTCAAATTATTACAGCATCAATTTTTTTTAATTGAGTGACTTTTCATTTCAAGTCTTGTTACAAGGTAAATTTTTGAACCAAAATGCCAGGCAACATGATAGACTTCCCCAGAAATCCATACTAAAACATTTATCATATCTGATTTATATTTCCTAAATATATGGATTTGAAATTTGAAGAAGGCATGTAAAGTTCATTACGTTAAAAATTTCCATGTATTTATGATGTCCTTGATGTGTGAATTCCAATTCCACCTATCCCTGTCTGTACATTCTGTACATTTTTGGTCATGTCATCAAATAAGTTTATGCTAGGTGGATCACCTGTCCTATTATGAGCTATTTTTACTCTGTTTTAACTTGGATGCCAATGGAATAAGCAAACGGTCTATCACTTGTCTCCCACTCTCATCACATAACCATACCCTTTTCTTTTTTCACAACTACATTTCTCTTATATTTTTGCATTGTTTCACTTTCATAACACTTTATTTGCAATGTGTCAAAGTGTGTAAATACAATACAGATGTCCACTATGTTGTTGAAATTAATTATCCTTGATTTCAATCCTTAACAGATTTTAGTGCTCTATAACTTACAGCTGAATTATATCACAAGTAAAATATTGATATCCAAAAAGTGCTTCTGTTTTGGGGGATAATATGGGGAATAATTAAAAGAAATTAGCAATTTCAGAAAAAAATTGATACAACCTCTGAGAAGAGGACTCAAATATAAATCCAATTTATGTACAGTGTCTGTCATATCTATAAATACTTTTCAGAATCAGCTCTATTGGATGTCCATTCAACTGCAGATCATAATTTAGTTAATACACATTCTTTACACAAATAGTTTTTCCTGTGTGGATAATGAAGTCACATTCTGCAGAGTGATTATGTCTCATTTAGAAGTATCAGCAATGTTCCAGAGTTTTATGCATTCAGAACAAACTGGAATATTTGAAAATAGCACTATGGGGAAAATGTCTTCTTGACTTGGACTCTACCCTGTATCTCTTCTATGACAGTGGAAGGATACTAAAATCTAAAGAAGAAAAAGACTTTACATATCAGTATAATCCATTTATTATTTTCAATTTATTTTTTTTCCTTTTCAGTATATAGCACAATGCTTGAAGTAAAATTGGTGTTTAATTAATGCTTGTTGATTGCATTATTTGAAAAGTTCAAATATTTGTCAGATTATATTTCTCTCAAGGAATCTCTGAGACCTAAAGCAAGGGAAAATATCATTATCATAGTCCATTTATTTTAAATAAGAAAATTGAGTCCTAAAGAAGCTGTGATTTTCCTAAGATCACTTAACTTGTAAATTTAGGAGCCAGAACTAGAATGCAAATCTTTTTTAAATAATACTTTCTTCTTTTCCAAATACATGTCATAACAATTTTTTTTTGCATTTTTTTTAAGAATTTGAGTTCCAAATTTTTCCTTCTTTCCTACGTTTACCTCTTCCAAAAGTGATAGGCAATTGAAGACAGGTTATATATCTGTTCTATTGAAAAATATATTTTCTTATTAGTTACAATTGTGAAAGAAGAGACATATCAAAAAGAAAAAATACAAAAAAATAATAAAGTAAATTTTAAAAGTATGCTTTGATCTGCATTCAGTATTTACAAGTTCTTTATCTGGGTATAGATAGCATTTTTTTTTCCTTCCTGAGTTCTTTGTTTTTAGCTTGAATCATATTGTTGCTGAGAAGACCTGAGTTATTCATAGCTCACCATTACACAATGTTTTCCTGGTTCTACTCATTTCAATTTTGTATCCATTCATACAAGTCTTTTAAAGTGTGATCATTATTTTTGTTTTCTGAAATCTGCCTGTTTACATTTTCTTGTTACACAGCAGTATTCCATTATATTCATATACAACAGCTTGTTCAGCCATTCTCCAAATGATGAACATCTCAATACCCAATATTTCACCACCAGCAAAAGGGCTGCTGTAAATATTTTTGTGCATTTTTCCCTTTTTCATGATCATTTTGAACATAGATCTAGTCTAGTTTCCTCAGGGTTTGAAATCTATTCTTCTCTTTTGCCATAAAAGCTGTCTATGGTTAGAATTCTGTTTACTTTTTTTTACTCATTTTTAGCTCTTTTTTTTTTTTTTTTTTTTTTTTTAAGTTGTCTGCCTTTAGGGTGGGGGAGGTTTTCCAAGTGGCCAAGACTGATTCCTTCCTGATGCTGGGTGGGCGTGGCCAGGTCCTGTGAGATTCTGACATTTTGGGTTGACTATTGATTGTTTTGTTGCTTGTCTTCTGTGTTTTATGATTTCTCTGCTGATCTTGCAACCAGGACAGAGTGGCCAACACTGGTGTAGATTACTATAGATTCCTACCCCTAGATTTTTCTTCACACAGAATCTGGACCACCTGAACACTCTGCACTGTCTGCACTGGCATTTGTGGTAAGCTTCTTGTGTTGACTATCCACTCCCCATGTTTAATTGAAACAGATCTTTTCTGGCAATCTTTGAAATTATCTTCTGCTGATAATTTGTTGCACTCCCAATATTTGTGTGTTCTGATGGTCCAGAGCTATTATAGTGACTAGATTTCATAATCTGTGTGACAGTTGTAGAGAAGTTCAGAAGGAAATTGTATTGTCTCTGCCATTTTGACTCGGCTTACTTGAAGTCCCACCAATAGTATTTTCGAAGCGTTTTTTTTTTTAAAAATTTGCCAAGCTATTGACTCTTTTCTTATAATTCTCTTCTATCTTTCTCATTTCTCTTCCCAATTTTTCTTTTTTGAGTTCCTCTATGTGTTCTTTCTGGGCTTGAAATAACTTCTTATTTTTCTTTGGGATTTTTCCCATAGGCGTTTTGATGATGCTGTCCTTTTCAGAGTTTTGTGTAGATTTTCTCTATCACTATAATACATTTCTGTGTTCAGATACTTTAAAAAAAATTATTATTGTATTTTGTTCATCTTTTTTTTTTTGCCCCTTTCCCCCCTTTTTTTAAAATTTGAGTTCTACTGCTAGAGTGGAAGATATACTATCTCAGCTATTTTTGTGCCAGTGGCTGCAGGTCTTATTATATTTACCTGATGTTGCACTGATGTTGCTTTGAGCTCCACTGTCTCTTTCATGTCTCCTCTTACACTGAGGGGCAGGGATAGGGACTATTGGAGTTTATAGGGGTCTAGCAGTTTGCTTGCATTTTTAGCTGGGGTCCTAGTGATTGTGTATGGCATATGTTGAGGTTGATAGGGTGCTTCTGTGTTTTCAGAGCTACACTAAAGGATCCAGAGGTCTGCTAAGCTCTGGAAACTCCCTGTTTTTCTGGGGCTTTCTGAAAGCATTTGGAGGTCTAGTCACTCAAGAATGCCTCTTCAATCTCAGGCTACTCTGAAGCAAGTAGTGGTCCTCAGAGTTGGATTGTACAAGTTGAGCTGGCTATGCTAATGCATGTGGATGGTCCTGATATTGGCATTTATCTGCTCTATCAAACTCAGGTTCAGGATCTCCCTCAGGTTTCCTGAGGTGGAGCCTCTTGCTAACTTGATGGGATAGTTCCTGTCCTAGACTGCACTTCCCTTTTATTTGAGTGAGACAGATGTTTCCTATCTTCTCAGTTTCTTGGGTTAAAAATTTATTTCACTCCATCATTTTTACTGGTTTTGCTGTTTTTATATTTGTTTCAGGAAGTGAATATGACAGAATTTCATTTATTGTTTATTCTGCAATTTTGAGTCCTAGAAGTCCTTCTGGAACTTAGATGTTTTCATGGTAATCCACTGTAAAAATGGGGAAAGCAGTGGAATAAAGCCAGGAGAATTTAAGGTCTAGTGCTAACTGTTCCAGTAGCTAGCCTCATGATATTATTTGGTCAACTAAACTACCAGGGTTTATAAGGTTTTGTTTACAAGACAAAGTTATTCTTCTTATCTTTGTAGTCTTTCAAATCCTAATAATCTGAACTTGGAATACTACTTTATTATTTTAAAAAAGTACAGACATTGCAATTATTCTATTCTTGTCTTGGTTATATTCTATTGGTTATACCCCTGTTTTATTGGCTTTTGAATTCTTGGGCAAGAACATAAAGTGCAATTATAATTTTCCTTTTTATTGGAAAAATATAAACCAGTTTAGACTATAGTTTCTGAAAATGCACTGTAGTACAAAGGAGAAGAGCAAAATATGATAGCTTGTTTTGTTTTTCTTTTTCAACAGACCACAATTACAGACTAAAATTTTAGATTAATCCTTACATTTGCTTTAACTTTTTTGCTCTCTACCTAGGTTGTAACCACTATTCTTTATCTGCTCATTACCACTGTAAACATTTTGTGAGTATATGCCTGATTCATTAGTAGCTAAGTTTTAGCAAGAGAATGAAATTAAATGTCTTGCACATGCAAGGCGTTCAATAAATATTTGTAGAATTGAATCAAAACCTGTTTGTAAATTTTCTCATTGCAGTGGAAATAAAGATTGCCAATCAACACATCTTAAAAATAAACTTTCAGTTTGAGTAGTCTATTTCCAGCTAAAATATGTTGAAATACTTGGCACATCCTTAATCTGAACCAAATGTTAATAAAAGTCTAAAAATTAAAGTAAATATTGTTAACCTAGGAAATTAGTTGAAGGTAACAAACTAATAGAAACGATCACCCAATTTCTCTTTCTTATATTCTCCTAAAATATTTTATTGAAATAAAATCTTGAACTTATTTATAAAGGCAGGTATTTGAGGGGAGAAATAAATTTCATATGGAAAATATGATTGAATTTTTAAAGTCCAGAGTGATACACACTTTATTTTAGTCACTTTTTAAAATCTAACATAGCCTGATATAAATAATTTTGACTGTCAATGAAGCTCATATATGACAGGGATGGCAGTGGATTTAAAAGAGTATAAATATAAGACAAACTCCAGTTTTTTCAATTGGGCATTCCATAAATTCAAATAAAATTAGATATTAAATAATAATTTGTTTTGGTTAGCTCTTTAAAAATGGGTTATGTTTAAAATTGATTGAGAAAAACAAATATATTGGCCCTTTTATTCTCAAAGAAACAACTGTGGAAATATTAATATGATAGAAAGTAAGTATAACCAAATAAATAAGAAATATATTGACTGAATGACTATTCTTTAGTATTTAATAATTTACCTTTTGATGAAACTAATATTTTGATAGCACAAAAATGGCAGTAACATAAAAATCAAATTGCTTATTATTAGAAATAATAATTAGTATTATATGTTTTGGTCACTTTTTATGTCAACAATTTAAATAATCTTCAGACATCACATCTATAACTGCCTTTATATAAGCCACCATATTGCAGAACATAAAGTGACAGCTCTATGCCATTAGTTTCTGAAACATTGCCATCTAGTGGGAAAGATTATACACTGTTTTTCTGCACTAGCCTTTAAACAAAAAAAAAAAAAAAAAAAAAACTCAAACCGATTTAAACACATGCAGCTTAAAATTAAGCAAACAAAAGCAGTGGTAGTTATCATAAATCATGACACCTTCACAACTCTAAGACTTTACTCAAAGAACACAGGTATGAATTACTAAAACAATTATTTGGTTAGCAATTACTTTAAAGATAACAAACTTTTAGGAAAATTCTAAGAGGAAGAAAAGAATATAATTTTCAAAGCTAGTCTTATCTGTGAGGCAAGATTCTGTCTATTGGCATTCTGATGAATATGCTGAACCTCTGATCACCACCCCCAACTCCCCTCCATCCTCTTCCTTCAGAATTTATAAAAGAAACCTTTAGAGAATCAATTGGAGAGATGATAGGTTAAATTTGAGGCTCTTTAGCAGCTACACTGACAAAGTGACAAAACTCAGAATATTTTTTTTTTACTGTTTCCTTTTTTTTTTAATTTACACAGCATATGCATGGGTAATTTTTGCAACAGTGACCCTTGAAAAACCTTTTATTCTAAATTTTCCCCTTCTTTCCCCTACCCCTTCCTCTAGCTGGCAGGTAGTCTGATACATGTTAAATATGTTGAAATACATGTTAAATCCAATATATGCATACATATTTATACAGTTATCTTGGTGCACAAGAAAAATCACATCAAGAAGAAAGGAAAAGAAAAACTGAGAAAGAAAACACAATGCAAGCAAATAACAAGACAGAAAGTGAGAATGCTATGTTGTGTATCACACTCTTTTCCTACAGTTCTCTCTCTGGGTGTAGATGGCTCTTTTCATCACTGAACAAGTGAAACTACAAACTCAGAAATCTGAACGACATATTTTAATGTTTATGGATATATGAAGCCAAGATGATGCTTTGGTTGCTATCTATGGGAAATTATTTAACCTTTGTTGTCATATAATTATTCAAATTATATGTTTGCCCACATTTTATTTTTATAATGGAGTTTAAGAATGATTTTTAAAATATGTAACATAGCAATATTTACAGAGAGTAAAGAAGGCTGAAGAAAACATTCCATTATGCTACTCTTAAAAAACAGAGACTTTAGGATTCATGTTTGTTATTTATTTATTGAAGAGAAAGAATGAGAGTTAAAAACAAGTGATGATATATAATGCAGCTTTTAAAAAATACATCTTTTTTTTCCTAGTAGATTTATTTAGTTTTAATAGACTTTTTTTTGGAATCTTGTTGGGAGAGAAAAATCAAAGCAAAAGGGAAAAACTAGAGAAGAGATTAAAAAAGCAGAAAAAAGAAAGGAAAGTGGCATGTGTTGATTTACATTCAGTCTTTTTAGTTCTTTTTGTGGATGTAGATGGCATTTTCTGACCAAAAGTTATCAGGATTGCTTTGGATCACCGAACCACTGAAAAAAAAAAAACAAGTCTTACATAGTTGATCATCACATGTTCTAGTTGTGATTGTGTACAATGTATATCTGGTGCTGATTATTTCATGCAGCATCAGTTCATGTAAATATTTCAGGATTTTTAAATTTTTTAAAATGGGCTTGTTTATCATTTTTGATAGAACAATAATATTCCATTACTTTCATATCCCACAACTTATTCAACCATTACCCAGTTGATGGGTATCTACTAATTTTCCAATTCTTTTCAACAAGAAAAAGGAGCTGCTACAAACATTATTGTATTGGCTTCTTTTCCCTTCTTTAAGATTTCCATAGGATACAGACATGATAATGTTACTTCTGGATCAAAAGGCACGCACAGTTTTATAGTACTTTGGGCATAGTTTTAGATTGGTCCTCAGAATGATTGGATCATTCCACAATCTATCAATAATGTATTAGTATCCCAGTTTTCCCACATGCCCTCCAACATTTATCATTATATTTCCCAGGCATCTTAGCCAATCTGAGAGGTGGGATGTGGCACATCAGAGTTGTTTCAATTTGCATTTTCTCTCATTAATAGTGATTTAGAGCCTTTTTTCAAATACCTCAAGAGGGCATTAATTTTGTCATCTGAAAAATTGTCTGTTCATATCATTTGGCCACTTATCAATTGAGGAATGACTTCCATTCTGATAAATTTGACACATTTCTTTATATAGTTTAGAAATGAGACTTTTTTCCCACAAATACTGGCTGTGGGGCAGCTAAGTGGCACAGTGGATAGAGCACCAGCCCTGAACAAGAAGACCTGAGTTCAGATCTGGCCTTACACACATAATACTTCCTAGCTTTGTGACCCTGGGCAAGTCACTTATTTCCAGTTGCCTCAGGAAAAAGAAATGGCTGTAAAGATTTTTCCCCAGCTTTGTATTTCCCTTTTAAACTTGTTTCTGTTGGGTTTTTTTGTGCAAAACCTCTTAAATTTAATGTAATCAATTTTTTCCATTTTCCCTTTCATAATGTTCTTTATTTTTTCTTTGGTCATAAATTTCTCCCTTCTCCAAATATCTGATAGGTAAATTATCCCCTACTCTTCTAATTTTTTATATGATATTGTCCTTTATTCCCAAATCATGTAGCCATTTTGACCTAATTTTGATATGGGGTGTGATACATAGATGTATGCTGAGTTTCTGATATATTATTTTCCATATTCCTAAGGAATTTTTGTTAATTAGTGAATTCTTATTCTAGAAGATGGAGTTTAAGGATTTATATATTTGATTAATATAAATTAAATTAGGCCTTGATTATTGTATCATGTGTATATAATCTATTCCACTGATCAACTACCCTATTTCTTAGCCAGTACCAAATGTTTGTGATGACTGGAGCTTTACAATATAGTTTCAGGGTGGTTACTGCTAAGCTACCATCCTAAGCTTTTCTTTTTCCAGATGAATTTTGTTATTAATTTTTTAGTTCTATAAAATATTTTTGACAGGTTGATTGATATGGCACTGAAAAAGTAGATAAATTTAGGCAGAATTGTCATTTAATTATATTAGCTTGGCTTTTCCACGAACAATTGATATTTTTCCAGTTGTTTAGATCTGACTTTATTTGTGTGAGAAGTGTTCTGTAATTGTGTTCAAACACTTCCTGAGTTTGTCTTGGAAGATAGAAGCCCAGTGTATTTTGTTTTGTCTAGAATTATTCTAAATGTAATTTCTTTTTCTATCTCTTGGTAATGGGCTTTGTCAATAATATATACAAATGCTGATGGTTTTTGTGGGTTTCCTTTATATCCTGCAACTTAGTTAAAGCTGTGAATTGTTTTCAGTAGGTTTAATTTCTTTTTCTTTTCTCACTGCTAAAACCAACATTTCTAGTACAATGCTGAAAAAAAAATTTGATAATGGGCATCCTTGTTTCACCCCCAATCTTACTTGGAATGCATTCAGCTTCTCTCCTTTACAAGTAATGCTTGCTGTAGATTTTATATACATACTGCTTATAATTGCATGGAAAGCTCTCTTTATCCCTCTGCTGGCTAGTGTTTTAATTGGACTGGGTCCTGTATTTTGTCAAAACTTTTTCTACTTCTATTGAGATTATCATATGGTTTCTTTTGGGTTTCTTATTAATATGGTTAAATGTGGTATTAGTTTCCTGATATTGAACCAGCCTCGCTGATAAATGGATGTAATCTTTTTGCTAATATTTTATTCAAAATTTTGCAACGATTTTCAGTAGGGATATTGATCTATAATTTTCTTTCCCTCTTTTGCCTCTTCCTGGTATAGGTATATCCTAAAAGGAATTTGGCACTACTCTTTCTTTACCTATTTTTCCTAATTGTTTACATATGTTTGGTAAAATTCACTTCTCAATGCATCTGACCCTGGAGATTTTTTCTTATGGAGTTAATTAATGACTTGTTCATTTTTTAAAATGGAACTATTTAAGTAATTTATTTTGAGCAATTTATATTTTTGTAAATATTCATCCATTTCAATTAGATTGTCAGACATGCTGCCCTAGAATTCACCAAAATAACATCTAATTATTGCTTTAATTTTTTTTTGTAATTTCTGATAAGTTGAGCCTTTTCATTTTTTATGTTAGTGATTTTTTTCCTTTCTTTTTCCTAATCAAATTAACCAGACATTTATCTATTTTGCTGATTTTATAAAATTAAATCAACTCTTAGTTTGATTTATTATTTCAATAGTTTTCTTAGTTTTTATTTTAATCTCTTCTTTGAGTTTCAGAATTTTTAATTTGGTATTTAATTGATGGTTTTTAATTTGATCTTTTTCTAGCTTTTTTAGTTATTTGCCCACGCCTTTGATCTCCTCTTGCTCTATTTTGTGCATGAAGCTATTTAGAGATATAAATTTGCCCCTAAGAATTGCTTAGGCTGCATCCCTTAGATTTTGGTAAGTTGTCTCATTATTGTCATTCTCTTGCATGAAACTATGGATTGTTTTTATGACTTATTGTTTCACTCACTCATTTTTAGAATTAGATAATTTAATTTCCAATTGATTTTTTGTCTAGCTTTTTCTGGTCATTTATTGAATATATATATATATATATATTTGCATCATGATCTGAAAAGGAAGCATTTACTACGCATGCCTTTTTGCATTTGATTGTGAGGTTTTTATGTCCTAAAACACATGATCTATTTTTTCCATATGCCATGTACTGCCAAGAAAAAGATGAATTTCTGTACATCGCCATTCACTTTGCTCCAGGGTCAGTCAAATTAATGTTTCTAAGATTTTATTAATTTCCTTACTTTCTTTACTGTTTATTTTGTGGTTAGATTTGTCTGATTATGAGAGGGGAAAATTGAGGTCCACTACTAGTATAGTCTTGCTTTCTAAGTCTTCCTGTAACTGGCTTAAAATCTTCTCTGGGAATTTGGCTGTTCCACCACTTGGTGCATACACAGTTAGTATTACTATGTTATTTGTATATTGTCCTTTATCAAGATGTACTTTCCTTTCCTATCTCTTTAAATTGGATGTATTTTTACTTTTGCTTTATCTGAGATCAGAATTGCTACCCATGCTTTTTTTTTTTTTTTTTTTTTTTTTTAATTTACTTCAGCTAAAGCATAATGAATTATGTTGGAGTCTTTTACTCTCTCTGTGTCTTTCTATGTCAACTGTGTTTCTTGTAACCAACATATTGTAGGATTTTGTTTTTTAATACACTATGCTATGCATTTCCATTTTATGGGAGAATTCATCCCATTCACATTTACAGTTATGACTACCAGCTCTATGTTTCCCCTTTCTTATTTTGTTTTTTTTTTTTTGGATTCAAACGATATTTATTTTAGCTAACATATATTTGAATATGTAATTTCTTTTTTTTTTCTTTTTTCTTTATTAAAGCTTTTTACTTTTCAAAACACGTGCCTGGAAAATTATTCAACATTAGCTCTTGCAAAACCCTGTGTTCCAATTACCCTCATCCTCCCCCATACACTTCGCTAGATGGCAAATAGTCAAATATATGTTAAACATAGTAGAAATATATGATAAATCCAATATATGCAAATATATTTGTACAATTATCATGCCAAACAAAAGAAAAAGTGAAGCAAAAAAATGCAAGCAAACAACAAAGAGTAGAAAGCTCTATTGTGCACCACACTCAGTTCCCACAGTCCACTTTCTAGGTGTAGATGGCTCTCTTCACAACTGAACAATTGGAACTGGTTTGAATTATCTTATTGTTGAAGAAAGCCATGTCCATCAGAATTGATCATCATATAATCTTATTGCTGTGTATAAAGATTTCCTGGTTCTGCTCATTTCACTTTGCATCAGTTCATGTAGGTCTCTCCAGGCCTCTCTGAAATAATCCTGCTGGTTATTTTTATAAAACAACACTATTCCATAACATTCACACACCATAATTTATTTTGACATTCTCCCATTGATGGGCATTTATTCAGTTTCCAGTTTCTTGACTATAAAAAGCGCTGCCACAAACATTTTTGCAAATGAGGGTCCCTTTACTCCTTTAAGATCTCTTTGGGATATAAGCCCAGTGGAAACACTGATGGATCAAAGGGTATGCATACTTTGATAACTTTTTGAGCATAGTTCCAAATTGCTCCCCAGACATTGATGCATTGTTGGCAGAGTTGTGAACGAATCCAACCATTCTGGAGAGTAGTTTGGAACTATGCTCAAAAAGTTATCAAACTGTGCATACCCTTTGATCCAGCAGTGTTACTACTGGGATTATATCCCAAAGAGTATGTATTAGTAATTATCTTTTCCTGTCATCTTAGCCAATCTGAGAGGTGTGTAATGATAACTCAGAGTTGTCTTAATTTGCATTTCTCTGATCAATAGTGATTTAGAGCCTCTCTAGAAAGTTTCGATTTCATCTGAATATTGTCTTCATATCTCTTGACTATTTATCAATTGGAGAATGGCTTGAATTCTTATAAATTTGAGTCAGTTCTCTATATATTTTAGAAGTGAGCTCTTTATGAGAACTCTTAAATGTAAAAAATGATTTCCCAATTTAATGCTTTCCTTGAAATCTTGTCTGCATTAGTTTTGTTTGTACAAAAACTTTTTAGCTTTTGATAATCATACTTATCTATTTTGTGTTCTATAATGTCTCAGTTCTTCTTTGGTCACAGATTCGTTCCTTCTCCATAGATCTGAGAGGTAAATTAACCTATGTTCTTCTAGTTTGTTTATAATTTCACTCCTTATGTCTGGATCATGAATTAATTTTGAGCTTATCTTAGTATATGGTATTAAGTGTGGGTCATTGCCTAGCTTCTGTTATACTAGTTTACAATTTTCCCAGCAGTTTTTGTCAGATAGTGAGTTCTTATCCCCAAAGTTGGGGTCTTTGAATTCATCAAACACTAGACTGCTATAGTTATTGACTGTTTTGTCCTGTGAACCTAACCTATTCCACTGATCAACTTGTCTATTTCTTAGCCACTACCAAATGGTTTTTGATGACTGCTGCTTTATAATATAGTTATAGATCTAGTACAGCTAGGCCACTTCCATTTGATTTGTTTCTCCTTCAGTTTCCTTGAAATTATTGACCATTTGTTCTTCCAGTTAAAGTTTGTTATTATTTTTTCTAGGTCAGTAAAATAGTTTCTTCAGAGTTTGATTGGTAGAGCACTAAATAAATAGATTAGTTATTTAATACTGTAGTAGAAATGTTGGCTTTATCAATGAGAAAAGCCAAAAAAAATTAAAGGAATTAGAATAAACAATGAAGATAAAAGCTATTAGTCTCTGCAGATGACATGATGATTTGCTTAGAGAATCTTATAAAATCATCCAAAAACCTACTTGAAATAATTAACTTAAAACAACTTTAGCAAAGTAGCAAAATATAAAATAAAGCCACACAAATCATCTGCATTTTTCTATATTACTGACAAAACTCAGCAGCAAGATATAGAAAGAGAAATTCCATTTAAAATAACTGTAAACAAAAAATATATATATTTATGCATATACCTGTCAAGAAAAACCCAGGAACTATATGAACACAATTACAAAACACTTCTCACACAAATAAAGTCAGATCTAACCAATTGGGAAAATATCAATTGCTTGTGTGTAGGCTGAGCTGCTGTATTAAAAATGACAATTCTAAATAAATTGGTTTGATTCTTCAATGCCATCCCCATCAAACTGTCAAAAATATATTTTATAAAGCTAGAAAAAGAACAACAAAATTCACTTGGAAGAACAAAAAGCCAAGAATATCAAGGGAATTGATAAAAAAAAAAAAATACAAAGGACAATGGCCTAAATGTACCAGACCTAAAACTATATTACAAAAAATAGTCATCAAAATCATTTGATACTGGCTTAGAAATAAAGTCATGGATCAGTGTAATAGATTAGAAACACATGACAAGCTAGGTGGCACAGTAGATAGAGCACCAGCCTTGAAGTCAGGAGGACCTGCGTTCAAATGCGACCTCACACACTTAACACTTCCTAGCTGTGTGACTCTAGGCCTGTCACTTAACCCCAATTGCCTCAGGAAAAAAAAAAAAAAGAAAGAAACACATGATATAATAATCAATGACTGTAATTATCTAGTATTTGATAAATGCCCAAACTCCAGCTTCTGGAATAAGAATTCACTATTTTTCTTGGGAAACTGGAAAATAATATGTGAGAAATCAGCATAGACTTACATCTCACATTCCTTACCAAAATAAGATGAAAATAGGTCTATGATTTGGGCATAAAGGGGGTTACCATAAGCAAATTAGGAGAGCAAGAGATAATTTACATATGAGATCTTTAGAGAAGATAGAATTTATGAGCAAAGAAGAACTAAGGAACATTATGACATGCAAAATAGACAACTTGGATTAAATTAAATTTAAAAGTTTTTGCACAAACTAAAGCAACAAACCCAAGATTAGAATGAAGCACAAAACTGGGAATTTTTTTTTTGTATCCAATATTTCTGATAAAGGCCTTATCTCTAAAATAAAGGACAGTGTCAAATTTATAAGAATACAATTCATTCTCCAATTGATAAATGGTCAAAGGATATGAATAGACAATTTTCAGATGAGGAAATAAAAATCATCTATAGTCAAATGAAAAATAAATGCTCTAACTTGCTACTGATTAGAGAAATGCAAATTAAAACAACTCTGAGGTAACACTTCAAGCCTGTCATATTGACTAAGATGAAAGGAAAAAAATAATGGTAAATGTTGGAAGGTATGTGGGAAAACTGGGACACTAATGAATTGTTGATGGTGTTATGAAATGATTCAGCCATTCTGGAGATCAATTTGGAAATATCCCCAAAGGCCTATCAAACTGTGCATACCTTTTGATCCAGCAGTCTCACTATTGGGTCTGTATTCCAAGGAAATTATAAAGAAGTTAAAAGGACTCACATGTATAAAAATGTTTGTAGTGGCTCTCTGTATGGTAGCAAAGAATTAGAAAATGTGAAGATGCTCATAAGTTAAGGAATGGCTGAATAATTTGTGGTTTATTAAAATAGTGAAATACTATTTTTCTTTTTAAAATGATGAACAAAATTACCCATGCACATGTTCTGTCAATAAAAAGTTATAATAAAAAAAAATGATGAACAGACTGATTTTAGAAAGGCCTGAAAAGGTTTACATGAACTGATGCTGAGGGAAGCAAGCCACACCAGGAATACATTGTATACAGTAATAACAAGATTGTGTAACCATCAATATGAAAGACTTGATTCTCCTTAGTGGTTAAGTGATCCAAGGGAATCCCATTAAAGTTTGGATAGAAAATGCCAGTTGCATCCAGAGAGAGAACTATGGAGATTGAATGTAAATCCACACATGCTATGTGTACTTTTCTTTTTCTTCTGGTTTTTTTTTTTTTTTTTTTTTTTTGGTCTTTCCCTTTTGTCCTGATTCTTCTCTCCTAACATGATTCATAAAGAAATGTGCATTAAAAAATTAATGTACACATGTAACCAGAAAAAATAAAACAACTTAAAAAAGAAATAACTCAAAAGGAAGAGCATCTTGGGAAAAAAAAAAACTCATGCTTTTATTTTATTATGGTTTACAAATATAACAATTCCTCTATGCTCGAATTAATATGAATTCCATCTCACTACCAAAAATAAGTTTTTTTTTCTTATTTAGTAGTAACAACAGTTCATTTTTATGGTTGTTGTTTTTACCTTTTCTATTCAGTTTTTGCCTTGCCCATGGGCAACAAAATTGGAAGAAAAGTAAAAGTTTTGTAATTACAAAGTCAGGAAATTGGAACCTACTGGCAGCAGGTTGAAAATTTTCCCTTGTGTTCTCTTATGTTAACCAGAATCTTGAAAACTCAAAAATAGCCGTCCTTCTTCCCTCATTTTCAGAGAAAGTAGGCTACTGATAGTTCATTGGGTCAAATTCATTGCTTTCATAATAGGAAACATCACTTTTTTCTTCCTCTGTTACATTTTTCTTTTTGTCTATACCTTATGTACTTCAAATTCACAAAAATAAAAAAAATACATGCTCATGTCATTTTGGGGGAAAAAAACACTGGTTAAATTGAAAGAAGACACAGCTATTTTTTTTTTTTCTAATGTAACTAGCATTTTCCATAAAATTGCTTACTAGATTGTAAAAGGCAGAACTCTGGAGAAGTATACTTGAAAGAAGGTGTTAACTCAGAGGAATTGATAAGACAATGGTTATCTAGTTTAGCATATGAGTTCTCTAGTTCAGTATGGTTGAGGTGTTAACTCAGTGGAATTAATATAATGATTCTCAACTTTACATGTACTTAGTACTTATTATAGTCCTGCAAGATTGACACCTACAATGATGTAACTATAGTAGAGTATATAAGAGCCAACAAGAACTGGACAAGAGACATTCCATCTTTGATCAGGCCCCTGGTGACTCTCCTTTATTTCTCCACTGAAACCAAGTCCCATCTGAAGGCTCTCCAGAAAACTAGCCAGGCCCCAAGTGAAGGAGACAGACTGTGAAGGAAATAATAAAGAATTTGGACTTTATCTCTGGCTATTCTCATGGTGATTACTCTGCTGAAACAAAGGCTGGTCCCAAGACCTCCAGAAAGCAAACCGGAACATTATACTACATATCAGAAGTTTCCTAAATGATTCCTTTTTAAGGAAAAGTTTATTACTTAACCTCTAGTTACCTAGATCATCCCTTGATGTGTTTATATTGACCTTCCTAGTAATGGAGTTTCTATCTTTCCTCTTTTCCATATGGCTAAGGAAATAAAGTAAAAATCATTCAAAACAAGTATCTATCTAGTTTTTAGGATAAAATATAAATTTCTCTTTTTAGTTTATCAAGTTCCCCACAATCTGACTCAATCTACCTTTCTAGCCTCATTATACATTAATCTCCCTCCAGCCCTCTTTAATCTAACCAAAATAGCCTTTTTCTGTTTCTCATATATCATTCCCTACATTCATTCTTTTAAATTGACCATCTTATGTGCTTGGTATTCACTTTTGTTATTATCTCAACCTCATAGAGTCCCTCCATTACTTTTAATTTTTAACTTAAACAACCTGTTCAACTCAAAGACTTGTTTGATTCCTTCAACTTTTTATATGTTCGTATTTCAAAATTCCCTATATTTACATACTTTGCTATATTTATGCTTCTTCACTTTGTTACTCTGTATATATGTTTATAAGTTATCATCTTCACTATTATCTATTTCATTTATTACAGTGGTATCTTCGTCACCAATTACAATATTTCAAGTACTTAAGTTCATGATGATTGAATGAATAATATAAAATGAAGCACTGTTATCCCATCACTGGAAGATCTTACTGCCATAGAGTGTTGGCCAATAGGGGCTTAGTCTTTCAAGACAAATTAAAAACTGCCTAGTGCTTACTCATATATATATATATATCACATATGAATGTTGCTACATTAAAACCTCTGTAAGGATATGCAAGGATGTAAATTTTGTTTCTATCACAGTAATTAGCACCTCACCAAAAATGCAGTTACATTAAAATGGTTACTTAAGTTGAGACATCCAAACTGACTCTTGGCAGTTTTCTATCCTCATGTAAAAATTCTCTAAATAAGTATTGATTAGAAAAATGAAAATTAAAACAGCTTTGAGATACCACCTCACACCTATGCAATTAGCTAAAATGACAGGAAAATTATTAATGATAAATGTTGGAGAGGATGTAGCAGTAAAAAAAAATGACACATACATTGTAGGTGGCATTATTAACTCATCCAACTATTCTCTAGAGAAATTTGGAAATATATCAAAGAATGATCAGACTATGCATATCCTCTGATCTAGCAATTGCACTAGTAGATTCATGTCCCAAAGGGATCATAAAAAAGTTAATGAGTCTATATGTACAAAAATATTTGTATCAGCTCTTTTGTGGTGAAAAAGAACTGAAAATTGAAGAAAAGTCTCTCAATTGGGGAGTTGCTGAAAAAGCTATGGCATATGACTGTAATAGAACATTATTGTGTTATAAGAAATAATGAGCAGGCAGGTATCAGAAGGCCCTAAAAAACTTTCATGACCTGAGAATATTTTATACAGTAATAGCAACATGATGAGATAATGAAATAAGATTTGATGACTCTTCTCAGCAGTTACAAGAATCCAAGACAATAACAAAAGATTAACGATGGGAAATGTTATCCACATCCTCAGAATGAAATATGTAATCTGAATACAGATCAAAGCATATTATCTTTGTTTTTTTTTTCTCTCCTGACTTTTCCTTTTTATTCTGTTTTTTCTTTCTCTGTATAACTAATGTAAAACTATGTTCAACATACTTGTAAAACTATCCCAGATTAGTTGCAATGTTGGGGGAAATGATTGCCTTCTAGGGAAAGGAAATCAAAATCTTATTTAAAAAATGAATGCTGGAAACTATTTTATATAATTGAAAAAACTATTAAAAATTTATCATTTTTAATATACAGATATATGTTTATAAGTGTTTGTGTGTATACATTTATATCTATAGGTAAAATCATACACATTCACATCTATAGGTAAAGCCAGTTTTAATCTGACATAGTTGCAAGTAAGCTCATTGTCAGATATACTGTTGTATATGAAAAATATGAAAAACTCTCTAGAAAAAATTAATGGATTAGGAGAAAATCTTACTATCACAGAGCAGAAAATCAATATTTATTTGCAGACAAAGAGAAGCTTCATTAATAGGTTATGAGGAATTAATTGTGTGAGACAGCTAGACTGTTCATTGGATGAAACATTGAGTCTGGAGTCAGAAAGATTTGAGTTCAAATCCATCTTCTTGAGTTCAATCCACCTTTAGCTATGTGATCTTATTATTAACTAAGTAACAAATCACTTAATCTCTACTTACCCTAATCCACTGAAGAAGGGAATATCAAGCCATTACCATATCTTTGCCAAGAAAAACCCCAAGATTGAACTGACCTACTAAAAGCCACAGAGTAAGAAAGAGTTGAATCTGATTGAACAACTTAATAGTAAGCTAATTATATATGGAGTTATATACCCAAAGGCAATATTTGTCCCAAAATTATATTTAATTTTATACTTATTTTACTTTAAGTTAATGAGCAATATAAACAGGCTTGGAATACTACATTGAATTATTAAGAATTCTGCTAAATTAAACAAAGTTGACCACTCAGTCTAGAAATATATTCTCATAACAATTCATTTTTTGAGAAAGAAAGGAAAAAAAATAACTAAAATTTAATCTTCAAAATTTTGACTTTTAAATTATCCTCTCTCTTTCCCTACTCTCTTTCTAGGACTGTAAACAAGGTGATATTCCCTAATAGGGTAATATGTTTTGTATGATTGCACATGTATATCAATATATACAATATATTGTATATATCTCAATATCTGCTATAATCAATATCTCCTTTTAGTCACAACTTCTTAAAAAAATGAAATTAGATTTAGTACAGAAGCAACTTGACCAAGGACTTTTACAACCTTCTCTAAAAGTTCTTGGAATTCCCATGTATTTGTTGTAAAAAAAAAAAAAAAATCTGGAAAATGGAGGATGTTGACTGATTCTAGAAAAGTAAATGAACAGATGGAAACTATGGGAATTCTTCAACCTGGACTTCCATCTCCTACTTATTTGCCTAGAGAAGGGCCTCTTTGGGTCATAGACATTACGGATTGTTTCTATTCTATTCCTCTAGATAAAAAGGATATGAAATGATTTGCCTTTTCAGTACCCAGCTATAATTTAACAGAGCCTTATAAGATATGAATGGACAGTTTTGCCTCAGGGAATGAAAAATAGCTCTGCATGTAAAATCTGATACTGTGCACAAACGTGTGCAAAATATTTAGAAGTATTTGCAGATACTTTATCTGATTTTATGGTTTATGGCACACCCATAATTGCAAAAGCTTGTATAAAGAATTCGGTGACAACTTGGCCTGTTTCTTTTGTTGCAGGTATTGCAAAAGTAAATCCTGAAAAGATGTGTATTACAACACAAATAAAAGACAGACAACCAAAAAATTTATAATGGCCCACATCCATTTGTCAAATTTTATTGGGTTTCAAACCATGAGAATTCTTCCCTGAATGGAATGTAGGAGCATGGAAAGGAAGGCAAGCTTTATAGGCTTTTATTATACTCCTGGGTTCTTCTTTTTTATCTCAAATTCCAAACATAAAGCTCCAGCAGCCTGATGATATTTAGATTGAAATTCTTGGGCTGCCTGAAATAAAGGAGTATTGACTAACATGGTTAGAAAGTGATCTGGCTTTTAATTTCCGTAAAAAAAATAGGACCTGGAAGCCACTGTGAGAGTGGACATGGAAGATATAATACTTAATTGGAGGTTTTCTTACTTGCTCTCGAAGTTCCTTAAAGAACTGATGTAAATTAGAAGCTACAAATTTTATTTGGGCTGTGGCAATTCTTTGTACTACATCTACTAAATAGGCTGAATCAGATATTGTATTTATATCTCCTGGATATTAAGTAAGAGCTAGCATGGTTGCATACAATTCATTCTGCTGAGTGGACTGAAAAGTTGTAACTACTGTATAGTTAAGTCATGAGAGTATATAGCAGAAATGTTATGTTTGTATGTATCTGCAAAGATAGTTTGTGCTTTAAGAGGAAACTTAGAAATGTTTTCTTCAAAAATCCATTGCCAATTATGTAAAAAAAGGTGACTAGAGTAGTGAATGGGAGGCACTAGATAGGTTAACTGCTTGGGGAAGAGGGTTTACTTGTATCTCTACAAATGGAGAAGGAACCAAATGAGTGCCAATGAGCCATATCTGCCTTGTCCGTCAAAGAGAGACAGGAAAAGAGAAGACCCTTGAAATGAAGGAGAAGACAGAGGAAACATCTAGTGGTTCTTTCTCTTGACTGCTTTGCCACAAAAAGAGCATGGCTGTTAACCCAAAGTGTATGAATTGATTCAAGACCATCAAAAATTGTTAATGAGACACTTCATTGTTGACCATCCTGGTGGCTCTCTGGCCTACTTCACTCCTCCACTAAGATCAGGGCTGGTCCCAAGATACTACAGAGAGCTAGTCCAGACACTACACAATAATTCTTAAATTAGAAAATCTATTTTCCATGTTAGTTTCTTTGCCAATGACACATTTTATATTTTCTTATGTTTTTAATTCTTTTGTATTGTTTTGTTGTTTCTTGATTTCAGCAGCTTCCATTTACCCAATTGTTTTCTTCAATTAGCATCTGTACCTCCAAAGGAAATTGGAATGCAGTCAAGAATAAACCATCTGCTAAACTGAGCATTTTCTACAGGGGAAGAAGATAAGCATTCAATGAAACAGGAGAATTCTGTTTATTTCTGATTAAAAGACCAGAGCTAAACAAAAAAAAATTGACCTCCAAATATAGGACTCAAGAGAAGCATAAAAAGATAAAAAGAACTTTTGAGAACTTCAATTCTGTTATGGGTATACATAGAGGGTTCGTGTATAATTTGATTTTATTGCTATAATATAAAAAAGAAACTAGAGATGGAAAGGATATTGTACCAAAAAAGGGAAAAGTGGAGGTAAAATGAGGGAAATTGCATCTCACAAAGAGGCAAAGGAAACCTATTACATTTGAGGGAAAGAGGAAGGGGAATGAACATTGTGTGACTCTTACTCTCATCAGATTTGGCTCAAAGAGAAAATACAAAACATATTTGGGTTACAGAGAAACTTCTCTCATCATATTGAAAAGTGGGAGGGGAAAGACAAAAAGGGAAGGGGTAGGCAAAACTGTACAGAAAACAGAAATAGTAGGTGAAAGATATAAGACAGGGGAAGGGACTCGAAAAGGGGAGAGATTCTAAAAGGGGAGGGCTGCTGGAGGCAAGTGGTGCTCATAAGGTAAATACTGGGGAGGAGGGAAAGGGGGAAACGAAAAAGAAAAATATAATCTGGGGATAATAAGATGGCAGGAAATATGGAATTAATTGTTTTAATCATAAATGTGAATGGAGTGAATTGTCCCAAAAAAGGGAAGCGAGTAGCAGATTGGATTAAAAGCCAGAGTCCTACAATATATTTATAAGTAACACATTTAAAGCAGAGTAAAAGTAAAAGGCTGGAGCAAAATCTTTTTATGCTTCAGGTTAAGTAAAAAAAAGCAGAGATAGCCATCCTCATCTCAGAGCAAGCAAAGGCAAAAATTGATCTAATTAAAAGAAATAAGGAAGGGCACTATATCTTGCTAAAGGGTACCATAGATGAGAAAGTAATATGAATACTAAACATATATGCACCAAATGGTATAGCATGGAAATTCCTAAAGGAGAAGAGAGAGCTGCAAGAAGAAATAGATAGAAAAACTTTAATAGTGAAAGATCTCAACCTTGTTCTCTTCTAACTAGATAAGTCAAACCACAAAATAAATAAGAAAGAAGTTAAAAAGGTAAATAGAATATTAGAAAAATTAGGTATGATAGATCTTTGGAGAAAATTAAATGGAGAAAGAAAGGGGTACACTTTCTTCTTGGCAGTTCATGCAACCTATACAAAAATTGACCATATATTAGGATATAAAAAGCTCAACATAAAGTGTAGAAAGGAAGAAATAATAAATGCATTTTTTCAGATTATGATGCAATAAAAATTAGATACACTAAAAAGCTAGGAGAAAATAGACCAAAAAGTAATTAGAAATTAAACAATCTCATCCTAAAGAATGAATGGGTGAAATAGCATATCATAGACACAATTAATGATTTCATTCAAGAAAATGACATTTAATGAGACAACCTAACAAATTTTGTGGGATTCAGCCAAGGCCATAATAAAGGGAAAAATTATGTATCTAGATGCTTACTTGCATAAAATAGAGAAAGAGTAGATTAATTGGGCTGCAACTAAAAAAGCTAGAAAAAAGCAAATTTTAATCCCCCAATCAAATATCATACTTGAATTCTAAAAATAAAAGGAGAGATATATAAAATTGAAAGTAAAACAACTATTGAATTGATAAATAAAACTAACAGTTGGTTTTATGAAAAACGCAACAAAATAGATAAATCATTAATAAATTTGATTCAAAAAAGAGAAAATGAAAATCAAATCTTTAGTCTTAAAAATGAAAAGGGAGAACTTTCTACCAATGAAGAGAAAATTAGAATGAAAATTAGGAGTTACTTTGCCCAACTTAATGCCAATAAATTTGATAACAAAAGTGAAATGGAGGAATACCTACAAAAATATAGATTGCCCAGATTAACAGAGGAGAAAATAAATTGCTTAAATAGTCCCATTTTAGAAAAATAAATAGAACAAATATTAAATCAACTCCCTAAGAAAAATTCTCCTGGACCAAATGGATTTACATGTGAATTCTACCAAACATTTAAAGAACAATTAACTCCAATATTATATAAATTATTTGAAAAAATAGGGAATGAAGGACTCTTACCAAATTCCTTTTATGACACAGACATGGTACTGATACTTAAACCAGGTAGGTTGAAAATAGGGGAAAAAATATAGACCAATCTCCCTAATGAATATTGATGCAAAAATCTTAAATAAAATTTTAGCAAAAAGATTACAGAAAATCATCCCCAGGATAATACACCATGACTAAGTAGGATTTATACCAGGAATGAAGGGTTGCTTCAATATTAGGAAAACTTTAGCATAATTGACTACGTCAATAACCAAATTAACAAAAACCATATGGTTATCTCAATAGATGCAGAAAAAGCATTTGATAAAATCCTAAACCCCTTCCTATTAAAAACACTAGAGAATATAGGAACAAATGGACTTTTCCTTAAAAGAGTAGCATCTATTAAAAACCATCAGTAAGCATCATATGGAATGGGGATAAATTGGAACCATTCCCAATAAGATCAGGAGTGAAACAAGATTACCCACTATCACCATTACTATTCAATATTATATTAGAAATGATAGCTTTGGCAATAAGAGATGAAAAAGAGATTAAAGGAATTAGAGTAGGTAATGAGAAAATCAAATTATCACTCTTTGAAGATAGTATGATGGTATACATAGAGAACCCCAGAGATTCTTCTAAAAAAGATATTAGAAATAATCCTCAACATTAGCAAAGTTGCAGGATACAAAATAAATCCACACCAGCATTTTCATACATCCCTAACAAAATCCAACAGGAAGAGATACAAAGAGAAATTCCATTTAAAATAATTGTTGATTGTATAAAATAGTTGGGAATCTATCTGCCAAGGGAAAGTCAGGAGCTATATGAGCAAAACTACAAAACACTTTCCACACAAATAAAGTCAGATCTAAACAATTCGAAAAGCATCAAAGCTCTTGGATAGGTCGAGCAAATATAATAAAGATTACAATGCTACCTAAACTATTCTATTTAGTTAGTGCCATAACAATCAAATTCCCAAGAAAATATTTTACTAACCTAGAAATAATAACAAAATTCATCTGGAATAACAAAAGATTAAGAATTTCAAAGGAACTTATGAAAGCAAAAGCAAATGAAGGTGGCCTGGATATACCAGATATAAAACTGTATTTTAAAGCATTGGTCATCAAAATCATTTGGTACTGGCTAAGAAAAAGAGTACTTGATCAGTGGAATAGGTTAGGTTCACAGGACAAAATAATTAATTACTATAGCAACGTAGTATTTGACAAACCCAAAGTCCCCAGCTTTTGGCATAAGAATTCACTATTTGACAAAAATTTCTGGAAAATTTGGAAAATAGTATGGCTAATACTAGGCACTGACCCACACATAATACCATATACCAAGATAAGGTCAGAATGGGTTCATGATCTAGGCATAAAGAATGATATTACAAATAAATTAGAAGAACATAGGATAATTTGCTTCTCAGAGCTGTGGAGGAGAGAGGAATTTGTGACCAAAGAATAACTAAAGATCATTATTTATCACAAAATAGATAATTTTGATTATATTAAATTAAAAAGTTTTTGTACAAACAAAACTAATGCAAACAAGATTATAAGGGAAGCAATAAACTGATGAAGGCCTCATTTCCAAAATATATAGAAAATTGACTCAAATTAATAAGAATTCAAGCCATTCTCCAATTGATAAATGGTAAAAACATATGAAAAGATAATTTTCAGATGAAGAAATTGAAACTAATTCTAGTCATATGAAAAGTTGCTCCAAATTGCTATTGATGAGAGAAATGCAAATTGGGACAACTCTAAGATACTAAGATGACAGGAAAAGATAATGAGGAATATTGGAGGGTATGTGGAAAATCTGGAATACTAATACATTGTTGATGGAACTGTGAACAGATCCAACCATACTGGAGAGCAATTTGGAACTATGCTCAAAAAATTATCAAACTTTGCATGCCCTTTGACCCAGCAGTGTTACTACTGGGATTGTATCCCAAAGAGGTTTTCATGGAAGGAAAGGGACCCACATGTGTAAAAATGTTTGTAGCAGCCTTTTTAATAATGGCTAGAAATTGGAAACTGAATAGATGTCCATCAGTTGGAGAATGGCTGAATAAATTATGATATATGAATGTTATGGAATATTATTGTTCTGTAAGAAATAACTAACAGGATGATTTCAGAGAGGCCTGGAGAGATTTACATGAACTGATGCTAAGTGAAATGAACAGAATCAGATCATTATACATGGCAACAATAAAATTATACAATGATCAATTCTGATGGACATCACTCTCTTCAACATGAGTTGGGTGAAACCAGTTCCAATTGTTCAGTAATGAAGAGAGCCATCTCCACCCAGAGAGAGGACTATGGGAATTGACTGTGGACCACAACATAGCATTTTCACTCTTTCTGTTATTGTTTACTTGTGTTTTAGTTTTCTTTCTCAGTTTTTTTTTTTTTCTAGATCCGATTTTTCTTGTGCAGCAAGATAACTGTATAGATATGTATGTGTGTGTATGTGTGTGTGTGTGTGTGTGTGTGTGTGTGTGTATTTATAGGATTTAACACATAATTTAAAATATTTTTAACTTGTATTGGACTACTGCCATATAGGGGATGGGGTGGGAGGGAAGAGGGGAAAATTTGAAACAGAATGTTTTTTCAAGGGTCAAAGTTGAAAAAATTACCCATGCATATGTTTTGTAAATAAAAATATATAATAATAATAAAATTGATCTATTCTATTTTTAATGTTTAATTTCCTTCAGAAATTTTTGTGCCTCCTTTACCAAGATATTAATGCTTTCTTGCCTATTTTATCACTTTTCCCCATTTTCTTCTTCCTGTCTTACTTGAGTTCCTCCCTGGTTTGAGACCAATTCACATTTTTTGAGGCTTTACATATAGCTGCTTTGATCTAATTATATCTTGAGTTTGTGTTTTTAATCTTTGTCACAAAGTAATTTTCTAGGCCAGATTATTTTAATATTTGTTTTTACTTATTTTCCTGGCTTTCTCTCTTGATGTTAATTTTTTTTTTCTTTAATTTCCATGCGAGTTCCACCTCTTCACTCATCTTCTAAGGCTGAGGACCCGAGTTTGTATCGAGATCCTCCAAAGAGCTTGTCTGGACACAACACTCACTTCTCCAAAGATCTGATTGGTAAATTATCCCTTGTTCACTTAATTTGTTTATGTTACCATCCTTTATGCCCAAATCATGTATGTATTTCAACCTTATTTTGGTATGAAGTGTGAGATGTAGGTTTATGCTGATTTTCTGACTTATTATTTTCCATGTTTTCCAGCAATTTCTGTCAAATAATGAGTTTTTATTCAAGAAACTAGAGTTTGTGGGTTTTTTTTTCAAATACTAGATTACTGTAAGTTTTTTTTCATAATTATAACTTTTTATTGACAGAACCTATGCTTGGTTAATTTTTTACAACATTATCCACTGCACTCACTTATGTTCCGACTTTTCCCCTCCCTCCCTCCATCTCCTCCCCTAGATGGCAAGCAGTCCTATACATGTTAAATATGGCACAGTATATCCTAGATACAATATATGTATGCAGAACCAAACAGTTCTTTTGTTGCACAGGAAGAATTGGATTCAGAAGGTAAAAATAACATGGGAAGAAAAACAAAAATGATTACTATAGGTTTTGATTATTTTGTCATGTGTATCTAATGTATTCCACTGACCCACAATCCTATTTCTTAGCCAGTTACAACTTACAAACACACAATCACACAAACACATGAACACAAATCATAACTTACAAAATAGTTGTCATTTCTACTGCTTTATAATATAATTTTAGGCTTAGTGCTGCTGTCACCTTCCTTTATATTTTTTTCCATAATCCCCTTGATAGTCATGATCTTTTGATCTTCCAGATGAATATTCTTTATTGGTTCTATAAAATAATGGGTTGACAGTTTGATCAGCATGGCACTAAACTAATAGATCAATTTAGACAGAATTGTGATTTTATTATATTAGCTTGGCCTAGCTATGAACAATTGATATTTTCCAACTTGATTAGATCTGATTTTATTTGTATGAGAAGTATTTTGTAGTTGTGTTCATATAGTTCTTGGGTTTGTCTTGGCAAGTAGACCTCCGAGTATTTTACATTATCTATAATAATTTTAAATGGAATTTCTCTATCTCTTGCTGATGGGCTTTGTCAGAAATACATAAAAATGTTGATGATTTTTTTTGAGTTTATTTTATATCATGCAACTTTGCTAAAGCTGTGAATTGTTTCCAATAGGTTTTGGGATGTTTTTCTAGGTTTCTCTAAGTATATCATCATATCTTCAAGGAGTGTTAGTTTTATTTCTTTATTGCCTATTCTAATTCCTTTAATTTCTTTTTCTTTTCTTACAGCTAAAGCCAACATTTTTAGTACAATGTTGACTAAAAGTGGTGATAATGGGTATTCTTGTTTCACCCCTGATCTTATTGGGAATAAGTCCAGCTTCTGTCCATTACACAATATTTGTTATAGGTTTGAGATAAATATTGCTTCTTATTGTAAGGAAAACTACCTTTATTCCTATGCTTTATAGTCTTTTTAATAGGAATGGATGCTGTATGTCAAAAGCTTTTACTGTATCTCTTGAGATTATAATTTGATTTCTATTTGTTTTGTTATTGATATGGTTGATTATGCTAATAGTTTCCCATATTGAATCAGCCGTGTATTCCTAGTACAACTCTCACTTGGTCATGTTGTATTATCCTGCTATAAGTTGCTGTAAACTCCTTTCTAATATTTTATTTAAAATTTTTGCATCAATATTCATTAGGGAGATTGGTCTGTAATTTTCTTTCTCTGTCAAACAACATCAGCAAAAATTCTCTTATGATCTCCTTCTTACCAGTTTTTGAACTCCTTACTGTATAAGCTCTGGAAGACATCTCTGCTAATTCAATCACAATCAAGATCAACTGCTAATTTGGTGTGTGTGGTCTGTGCTGGTGTGGCCTACAATAAATGGCATGTACTCTTTCCTTAGACAAACGAGACAGCTCTATTTAGCAACCATTTAAGTAGGATTCAGTTGAAAAATTGGTTATGACATTTCAGAATTCATTCTGGGTGTAATTTTAATATTGTTTAAAAGAGAATTTGGAAAAGCTCAAGGGAGTCTTTTTATTCTATCAGTATGCATCAGTTTCATAAATCAATATTTATATTATTCATTTTTTTATAAACCCAGAAAAATGTCTGTACAAATGAAAGGTTTATGGTGAATTGGGAAATTCATTTGCAAACTCATTCGTGAGACCATTAAGGTGCTAGACTTTCCTTCCCCCCCAAAAAAAAGGTAACTGTCATCTCTTCTGCATGTATGATTTTCTCTATTTCAAAAAAAAAATCAAATGTGGGGATATGGAAAGAGTGATTGAGATATTGTGAAATGTTTGAATGATACAAAATAGTATATTAAATTTCTTCCTTCAATGAGGTTTATAATCCCAAAGTAAATGAAAATCAATAGAAATCTAGAAATTGTGCAAATGAATAGCAAATCTGAGTGCTTATATCATTCAAGAAATCATTCCACCTACTCAACAACAACAACAACAACAAAAATCTTTGAAAGATTACAATCCCTTGTTGACAAATTTTCCAGCTGAATATCTTACACCCCATATGTTCAAAAATAGCTTTTATGATCGTTTCCATGCATATTCAAGAAATCTAGCACAACAAATTGGAAGTGTTTTTATGAAGACCAAATGTAATATATTTTCTACTGAAGAATATTAAATTATAACTTGCTGTTATGAGATAGTTCTTTCCTCCTAGTTAAAAAGTAATAAATAATTAAGAAATCAAGGAAATTATTCAATTAGAGTTGATCTGATCTTGCTTTACAGGTTGGGGGAAAGGAAAATATTATCAAGGGTTTTTCTTTAAAGCATCTCACCTTTTATAAAAGAGTTCACAATTTCCTCTATAAAAGAGATGTTTAGTATAATAACATTTTTAATTCAAATTATCTTAATACAAACTAAAACTTGACATTTTTATTTGGCTAATGTATTAATTGCAATATATTAGAGAATGCAAGAGAAAGTTATAAGCACCTGAAAAATGTTCCTCTTTTTTCAAAATTTCTATACTATATCTTACCTTATTTAAAGATTTTATTTGAAAGTTGGTTTTGCCATGTAGGTGTTCCAAATATTTAGGGAGACTATTTGTATTTCTTGATTTGACTTTTCATATTCAAAGCAGTTAAAGTTTTAAATCTTATTTATAATTAAAAACACTTACTTCTGAAGGTGTTGTGATATAATACCATTCAATAACTGCATTCCACTTTATATAGTGAGTTTTTTTCACCTGACACAGCCAGCAGTTGATATGTAAAGTCATATGTAAATAAAGTCATGATAGGGAAGTAAATGATGTATAATATTGTGTTTTGAAAGTGAGAATAAATTATTATAAATGCTGAAGTTACATTAATTCATGAAGGGAATTAAGTCTCGTGACAGAAAAGATAATATGTACATGGCCACTCTGTTACACATTCACTTGATTATGCAATCTTCTTTTGTAACCAGATTGAATTTTTATAATCAGAGTTGAATGGAGCATACAGATTTAATTGATGGCACATTTAATTTAGGCATATTTAGTTAAAATTTTTGCCGGGTCGTCACCAGCTGAAAGCATCAGCTTTAACCAAACCATTCCACATTGGATTTCTAATACCTTGAGACAAATAGAATTTCAAAGCATTTTCTCCCATCCATAGTTACATACTAGAAAAGAAGGAGTTGTTGTCTTTACAACCATGGGAAAAAAACTGATACAATAATGATTTGAATATGTATAGTTTCTTTCTCACAAGGCTTTCAAATTGCTTGACATTATAAATGTGTCACTCCTGAGGTAGAGTAAAGCAAAGATTACTGATGAACAATGGAATTAGTTCATGCCAAAACTTGATAACATAAGCAAGTATAACATAATCCTAGACTTGAAATCAGGAAAACATGGGTTCAGATCCTGACTATAACTTTTACTTTGTTTAACCATGTAATAGTCTCTCTAAATCTTAGGTTCTTCACCTACACCAACAGGAAAATCATACCTGTAGTGACAACTTCAGAAGATGGTTCTGAAAATGATAGAATGGACATCTTCCTCCTGACTTTTAGTAATTTTTCTCTTCCTACAATAGACTTAATCTTATCCTCTGGTCATGAGGAAAATCTAACAAACTTTACTCCCTTTAGTTTCTGAGATCACCAGTCAACAAACATTTATTAAGCATTGACTAAGTATAAGGCATTCTCCTAAGTTCTGGGAATACAAAATAGAAAAAATACATTTAATAGAAAGTTTGAGTTGCAAACTATTTTAAAAGAAATGAAATTGTTTTTATTTTCTTCAGTAATTTGAATGAAAAAGTAGTGCTCACTATCAAGATGTCTCCATACTACTTTAGTAGGTGATTTATTTATTTTAGTAGTGCCTATATGTATGTATGTACATACAAACCGTTTAAATACAGAACAAACTGTTTAAAGATATTATATATGGTATTTATATATTATGTTGTGTACTGTATTACACGTAAGCATGTTATTATGTATGCATATTTGTATTACTACATACATGCATATGCTAATAATTTATTAACCAAATCATTCAATTTTGAGTCAATGGAAGTTCAATATGTATAATAGCAATAAATTACTCTCTTTGTTTTCCTCCTGGTTGAAGGAATCTATGGTAAAAGTTCTACTAGGTGATGTAGTTTTAATATAATTCTTTAACCTGCCATCTAGAATAGTTATAGTTTAGATAGTGCACAGGCCATTAATAATAGTTGCTTTATTGAGGGAGGAGAGAAGGTTAGAAAATGTTTATTAGCCATTGAATATTTATACAGTAATAGCAAGAATACTTTGCATTTATATTGCACTTTTCAAACAGAGAAGCTCAGACCACTTTGTAGATATTACCTCCATTAAATACAAGATACAAGATATTCTTCTCCTTAACATACTAGTGGAGGAACATGAGTGCCACTCAAGCAGAAATCTGAATAAACAGATGGGACTAGAAGCTATCACATGCTAGAAATGAATCAAGTGGAGAAGAAAGTTGAGACGCAAAGGGGATCATTTTCTTCAATTAGCCAAAAGAATATTGGATACGATTCTTTGGTGAAAATTAAGAGAGTAGCTTTGGTCTGGCTAGATTAATTTTAGTGTTATGGATCATAGGGAGATTTATAACTCTTTTTTTTTTCTTTCAAGCTTTTTATGATACTTTCTAAAGCATTGGGATAACCCTCAAAATTTACAACTTTCCAAACTGAAATATATGGGAACATTGAATGTAGAACTAGGGTACATATAAGAAATCATATAGCATGACCCTTTCATTTTTTAGATAAATAAAATCAAGAGGCTATTGATTTATTGGGGATATTAGGGAATATATAATGATAAAGGGGAATTAGGACAAAAGCTTACGAGACTATAAGAATTAAATTAACTTTTTCTAAGATTACAATGTAGTAAATAACATAACTAAGGTTGGAAATTATGTCCAGTGGCTTTAGGACAACTAAGTGATATAGTGACCAGAGTTTCAGGCAGAACCTGAATTCAAATCTGGTCTTAGACACTAGTTACATTAAGGAAGTCACTTATTCCCTATTTAGCTCAGTTCCTCATATTCAAAATGAGCTGGAGGAAATAGTAAATCATTCTGTTATTTTTGACAATCCAAACCCAAATGGGGTCATAAAGAATCTGAAAGGACTCAATAATAAACCATTGACTCTAAAGTTGTATCTACTTCATATTCACTTTTTAAAGTACTCTGTACTTTCTGTACTGATTCTGAGATTCATGAAAAATTGTGAAGAAATTTTTCCATTGACATTGTCTTTCTCAAAAAAATAGATGACCATTGGGGGCTGGAATAATGATGTCCTATTAACCTGAAATCATTATATACTTCAATGTTGTGAGATGATATTTTGTCAGATCTTTATTGGATCTTTTATCTACTATGTTAGTGGATGACGCTTCCGGTGATGTCTTTTACACAGGAATTATCAGTGAAATGGGATGGTAGTATTATCAGCTAGAAATGTGAAGTATAAACTTTGTGTCTCTTTAAAATAGCTGCCTTGGAAAAGCAGGGGAGTTTATTTCCAAGGTGTGCACAGCTTGAATACATAAAAATTTTAGAAATGAAGACCCTTAAACATGTCTTGTTTCTAAGTAAATCATTTTCAAATTTATTCCTCTCATCTAATTTAAGCTATTTAGCTTAAAGGAAGTCTACAAAATTATTCCTAAGGTAAACAATATCATTTACAATTATTACTCAAAGATTGGGTACAATGAATCATTGTCCTAGACAACTACAGAATCGATCATGTGTTAATGTCTTGGGCTTGATTGGGGCAAGATGCTCCATAAGAAGGTTGTTTATGAGATTCAGCTTTGACTTCCTCAGATTCACTATATCTGACATCCAGCCAAAAGAGAGATAGCAAAGATAACCACAGAATACAAGTTGTTCTAGAGTAAGAAAAATAAAGACACAGCATTTTCTGGTTACTCTTCCAAGATTTGTTAAAGTTTAAATGACACAAAGTTAAATGCCAATGTTAGAGAGGACTCCAGGGAATCACAATGTGACAGCACACTCTTCCTGAGCATCAGAGGTTTTCTGGATTTTAATTGTGCTTTAAGAAAAAAGAAAATTAAAGCTGCTTACATGACTCTAAAAAGAAGGATGTTTATATCTGCTTTCGGTAATCTCCAGTCTTCTAAAATCATTCACTGAATATTCTGATATAATCACATAATGGCAGTACAAACAAAGGAAGTTTTTGTGTGTTTTTTCTTGTTCTTTTCTCTCAGGTTCTTCCAGCTGCTAAGTGTGACAATCATATTATGGTCAGATATTAATTCTTTATAACACGGGAATTAATGGTGCATGAAAGATACAGAGAAAAGTTCAGTCCACGTGTTTATCTTCACTTCTTATTTATCTTCAAGACATTAAAGAAAAAACAATAATTGTTGGGGAACATAATTACCATATAATATAAGTAAAAATCATTGAAATTCTAAAATGTTAAATAGTTGGTGTTGATGATGGTGGTGAACATGGTGGTGATTATGGTGGTAGTAGCAGCAGCAATAACAAAAAGAGAGAATACCATTAGAACTATTTGCAGTAGTCTTAGAATAATAGCCATAAAACCTCAGATATGTTCAAAAGAAGACCTGATCTAGTTTACACAAATGCTTCTGTGGTAGTGCTAGAAGCACTATATAATTAATAATAGCATTGCTAAATTAAAATACCCAGCAATTTTAAAGTTTTTAAGGCACTTGTCATTAGAGAAACCTAGCTGTTAACATATATACACAATACTCACACACATACATATAATAGTTTATATAAATATGCTATATGCTTATGTTTAATGTGTAAATGTTAGGTAAAAGTTATATGCATTTATGTTAACAATATATAAAATGCTTATATTATATAAAATATATGATATGCAAATTTCAAATGGTCATCTCTATATAAAATTGAGAAATGGTAAATAGAATTAAATATAAAATTATTTGTAAAAATGAAAAATTAAGACATCTTAAAAATAAAGGACATGGAACTCTTTGTGATTAGAAATTATATAATGATAGTGTTAAAAAGGTAATTGAGCAGTAAATTATATATGAACTGATCAGTATAATGAGGATTAGATAGTAATATTATATGACAGGAATGACATAATAATGACAAGTAGTAATAAAGGGATATTATAATTATTCAATTATATTTGGAAAAATACCTTTATTTTAATGAGAAGTGGAAGTAAGGTTTTCAGAGAGGACAAAGGGCTGTTTCCTAGAATAAAGCATTAAAGAAAAAAACCTATAAAAAGAGATGTAGAACTGGAGTTGATCCAAACTAATAAACAGGTACCTGTCCAGAAAGAAGTTGTGGATAAGCTTTTTATGTAACTGTGATTGCAACACAATTCAATTCCTCTTTACTTAGAAAAAGTGAAACCCAAGAAATCTGTCACAAGTACCAAATTACAGAAATGAAAACCAGAACAAAATGTAGAAAACAAAAATAAAAGCAGCATTTCAAAGTCAATAATCCCTGAGAAAGTTGAAAGACATTTTAAAACACCTTACTTCTGCCTGAAGAATAATATACAATTTTTAGAATTACCAGGTTGAGGCCCAATGAATAACTGACACTTATAGAATGTGAAAGTGAGGGGAGGATGTTTTGTTTAATAAGAATAGCCCAAGGAAGTAGTCCAAGGAAGTCAACAGAAACAGTATAACAGGTTTATAACATAAAACATTAATTAGAGAATATTTGAACACATTTTCATGAGTAATAAAAATAGGAATCGAATATTATTTCTAAATTACTTGAAAATATTTAAACAGAAAAGTCAACTAAACAATCAGCAGGATGCCTTGATGATTGTAGGACAAAGGATGTATTAAGGACAAAAAAAAAAAAAGATGTTGTTAATTGTATGTTTTTGTATATTTTATTCATCTTTACTAAGAACAATGTTAAAATATCACATTTTCAAATTTTCCCCTACATTAAAAAAGTTTGAAATACTAAAGGGACTAATGGTCAGTATGTAGAATGTACTTGGTCACATAAACAAAATAAATATAGCTAAATCACCAGGACCAGATGGCATCTTCCTGAGAGTTTTGAATGAATTCAAGGATGAAATTAGGGAGTTTTTGGCCAAAGCATATAACCTGTCATTGCAAATGGCCATTGTTTTATAATACTGTTGGATGTCAAAAATGGCTTCTGGTCCTAAGAAAAATTCTATAAGGTGTTTTAGGAATTGAAAACTAGTAAGTATCATCTAAACAAGGCACTGGAGTCTATAATAAAGTATAATGTGATAAAAAAAAATAAAAATATTGCATGGAAATAACAATATAAAACTTACTCCATATGAATACTGATAATCATATGCAAAGTGCTTTCTTATATATTTTGAAATAGTGGTGCAGCAGAAGCAGGAGCAACATTACAATCTCTGTTTTACAGATGATGAAATTGAGATTTACAGATATTAATAAGAGGACAAGTACTTTCACAACTGATTCTAAGGCCCATTAAAGGTATCTTAATTTATTCCCTCCCTCATTTAAGAAGCTCACATCACTCTTACATATGTGGTACATACAAAGAAATAAAAATAACCTCTAAAGAGTGTTATGCTAAAATCTGATCTGATTTCCAAATGATATATTTGGGAAACAAAGACTGGCTATTTATTATCATGGCAAATTTGTGGTAGTATCTTTCTCAGTTAGCATAGAATGGGGTATAAAAATGGTAAATGGCTCATGAGAAATTTTTTTGGTATATATTCTAAAGAATATATTGTCAAATTGATTATCTGTATTTATATTACTATGTAAATAGCTAAGAAACTGTGACATTTTCTTTCATAAGATGATAAATATACCATTTTTTTCTAAAACAAATACAATTGCAAGAGTCCTAACAAATTTAATTGGGAATAGCTATATTGAATTATAAGCTCTAGAAGGTTTGAAATTGCTATGTTTGCCATCAACTTCTACTGTTAAAGTCAAAGGGGAATTAGGACAATGGTAGACATCTAATCAGACTCCATGGACATTTAGAAATCAGGTCAAAACTTTCTATTAGTTCAACAAGGAACTGCTACCAATAGTCAATTGATAGTATGAATTAAGAATAAGACTAGTCCCAAAGTCAACTATTAATACACAGTTGAAATAGCTTAAATGCATAAGGATAACTAAGCTCTTTAAGCACATCATTCAGTTGAATATATTATATTTAGCCATTTAAAATTTAAAATCCATTCTCTGCTTCTGTTCCTTTCCATCCTTAAGCTACTTAGTTTTCCATTTTAAACATAAGTAATTACTATTAGTTTGTAATATAAAGTGCTGCTTCCACAATGCCCATGATCAAGTTCTTGATACTCATTTTCAAAATTAAATGTTTCCTTAAGTTTTTGTCCATGAATTTTGGGGGGAGCTTGTCATAGTTTTAATGGCTGTTATAAAATAATGGCATGTGCAAAGCTAAAATGGTGATTGATAATCTTTCAAATATTTGGAAATTTGGTTCCATTTTAATAAACATCAAATAGTTATATTTGCAATTAGCATTAGCACACACGCAGAATGAAGGGAAAATATTTTATTTTTTCCAGTATAGAAAGTCAATTATACATATTCAAACCAATATGTATTTATCTAGCCAAAAGACATGAAAAATTTATATTTGACTGGCATTCTCATTTTTTACTTGTAGATTTCTAGTACTGAAAACTTCCAGAAAAAAAATATGGAAAATGCATTATGATATGGCTGCTACTGGAAATAATACAACTTTAAGAAAGTTCTACATATCCTTTACTCCTATACCACTTACCATAGAGAACAGAAGCTCAAAGAATGACAAAGAAAGATAGAGATTTGCTAAGAGTAAAGGAAAGACAACAAACAAAGAAGTGTCTACTGTGGGATTTCAACTGTAAAAGTTCATATTTTGAGGAGAAAAAAAACTCTACATAAAGTACAATTGATAATTTCAGCACTATGACAGAGCACTAATTCAGCTTGATAACAGCTAGTATGTATCATATATTTTTTAAAAATATCCATTGTATTTATGTTGAACTGAATAACTGCTGTCTATTGAAATCATGTCTGCTGCTCACCATGAACAAGTAAATAGGGCAATGTGTGTGTGTGTGTGTGTGTGTGTGTGTGTGTGTTTCTTTTTTTTTTCCTTTCAGTACAAATGAAAATGTTTTCCAAAAATTGACTAAAAATTCTATTGTTTAGGTGCACTTCAGCCAAGGTGATTTAAATCTTGGCTGTAATATTGTGTTCCTAAGCTACAGAAGATCTATTAATAACAATATTTTTTTCAATTTATGCCAAGTCACTTAAAATTAATTCAAAATACCTCTCCTCCTTCTACATGATTTCAGCATTGGTCCAGAGAACACAACTTTTTTCATCTATGATGTCTGTTTAAAAGTTATTTATACATGAATTTCTAAAACTCTTGTGGTCTTTAAGGAATGAATTCTTACTTTCAGGAATCAATTTCAAAACAGAAGATATTTTTATTTTATGTGCAAGATACCTAAATAGGTTAATCAAAATCAGATGCTTTGCTTCTTCTTTATATTTTTGATAATGTGATTTTCTGACTAACAAGATTAAGTCAAGAGAATTGTTTTAGCAAGACTGATATACTAAAATTATTATGGCTTCTTTTGGGTACTATGGTTTATTTCATTTTTGAAGCTCTCTCCTTTTCCTTGTTTTTGCCCCCAAAAGTAATTCAATACTTCAAGTAAGCACACGTTGAAAATTGTTTGTTTTGGTTTTTTCATTTTCAGTGTCCAGAAATCTTTGGCACAAAAGATGCTTATAATAAATGTTTGTTGATTCATTAATTAATTGATTAATAAATGCTATAGTAGATTCCTATAGCAAGAGGAGAGAAAAAGATGGGGAAAAGGTAGGAAGGAAGAAAATAAAAAAGGAAGGAAGGAAGGAAGGAAGGAAGAAGGGGAGGAAGGAAAGAAGGAGAAAGGAAGGAAGAAAAGAAAGAAGGAAGGAAGGAAGCAAAGAAGAGAGGAAGGGAGGGAGGGAGGAAGGGAGGAAGGAAGGAAGCAGGGAAGCAAGGAAGGAAGGAAAGAAGGAAGGAAGGAAGGAAGGAGAGAAGAAAGGAAGGAAGGAGAGAAGGAAAGAAGGGAAGGAAATGAGGGGGAAGAGAAGAAAGAAGGGAGGAAGAGAGGAAGGAAAGGAGGAAAGGAAAGAGGAAAGAAAAGGAGGGAGGGAGTTCTTTTGAAGGTCTAACTACCAAATGATTATGATTAACAACTGAAGTATAAATGGAAGTATCAATTCAGGTATAGATAGAACATCCTAGATTCGGGCTCATGAAAATAAGGGAAAAGACCATGTAAAGTGGCCAAGTTATGGAAGATCATTTTTCTCTCTAATGTTTTTTCTTTACACCTCCTCTACCTCAGCATTTCGTCATATATTCTAGCTTTATTTTTAAATTTGTTTTCCTGTCTTTTCTAAATCTTTCTCTCCTCTTGAAATATAATACTTTAAAAATGTGATCATTTGAATTCACTTCTATGTTTACTGTAAATACAAAACAAGGAAGTAAATACTCCTCTTTTTTAACCAGAAAGTTCAAATACCTCTCACTTGTTTCTCACAAGAAAGAGGTCACATATAGCTATTAAATTAAAGGGCCTATGAAGGGAAGAAATAAACTTTGATAGATTGTTCAGCTATAAATTGTAAAGAATGATCACAGGAAACTGACTTGCCAAAAGTCTCTTCCTATTAAAAGCATTTTAAAATATAGTTTCAAGTAAATACTTCCATACTTCATATCCAGTGCTTATCAATATGTAATAATTTTCCAATCCTGATTTTCCCAAACATTTCAGTTGTCTAGCTTGGTAAGGTGATAGAAGAAGAAATGCTATTTATAAAACAGATTTCATAAAAGGTTCACTTTTATACTCCTGAAGAAAATATAATATTTTAATTATATAAATGTCAAATTTGTACATGAAAACTGGCTTTCTGAATGCCCAATAATTCTCAATATCTTGCATGAAAATGCAAGTTACTTTCAAATTCAGCTGTTTTTATTCTTGATGAAAGAGAAAAATAACTTTCTTTTTTTTTCATTAAAGCTTTTTATTTTCAAAATATATGTATGGATAATTTTCAACATTCACTTTTGCAAAACCTTGTGTTCCAAATTTTTTCTCTTCCTTATCCTCATCCCCTCCCCTAGATGGCAAGTAATCCAATATATCTTAAACATGTGCATTTCTTCTATACTTATTTCCACAAATATGCTGGACAAGAAATATCAGATCAAAAAGGGGAAATGAGAAAGAAAACAAAATGCAAAGAAACAATAAGAAAAAAGAGTGAAAATACTATTTTATGATCCACACTCAGTTGCCACAATCCTCTCTCTGGGTACAGATGGCTGTCTTCATCATAAGAGTATTAACACTGGACTGAATCATCTCACGGTTGAAGAGAGCCATGTCCATCAGAAATGATTATTGAATGATCTTGTTGTAGCCATATGTAATGATTTCCTGATGCTGCTCATTTCACGTAATATCAGTTCATGTAAGTCTCTCCAGGCCTCTCTGAAATCATCCTGTTGATCATTTGTTATGGAACAATAATATTCCATAGCATTCACATACCATAATTTATTCAGCCATTCTCCAACTGATGGGCATCCACTCAAAAAGGGATGTCACAAACATTTTTGCATATGTGGGTCCTTTCCCTCTTTTATAATCTCTTTGGGATACAATCCCAGTAGAAGCACTGCTGGATCAAAGGGTATGCATAGTTTGATAGCCTTTTGGGCATAAATCCAAATTGCTCTCCAGAAGGGTTGAATCGGTTTACAACTCCATCAACAATGTATTAGTGTCCCAGTTTTCCCACATCCCCTTCGACATTCATCATTATCTTTTCCTGTCATCTTAGCCAATCTGAGAGGTGTGTAGTAGTACCCCATAGTTGTCTTAATTTTCATCTCTCTGATCAATAATAATTCAGAAAAAAATCATTATCTTTATATTACTGGAAATGTTTTTAATTTCTTCATCTGAAAATTGTCTGTTCATAATTTTTGACCATTTAAAAAATTTTAGTCAATTTTCTATAGATTTTAGAAATGAGGCCTTTATCAGAACTCTTTAATGTAAAAATTTTCCCCAAATTATTTCTTCTCTTCTAATCTTATCTGCATTGGTTTTGGTTTATACAAAAACTTTTAAATTATTTAATAAAATCATAATCAAAATAATAAAATCAAAATGTAAAAATGATATTGAATCATTTTGTATTCAATAATGCACTCCAATTCTTCTTTGGCCACAAATTCCGTCCTTCCCCACAGAACTGAAAGGTAAACTGTCCTTTGTTCTTCCTAATTTGCTTACAATATCACTCTTTATGTCTAAATCATGAACCCATTTCGATCTTATCTTGGTATATGTTGTTAGGTGTGGGTCAATGCTTAATTCCTGCCATACTAATTTCCAACTTACCCAGCAGTTTTTGTCAAATAGTGAGTTCTTATTCCAGAAGCTGTGGTCTCTGGGTTTGTTAAACACTAGATTACTTTAGTCCTTGACCATATTGTCCTGTGAATCTAAACTATTTCACTGATTGACTACTTTAAACCAGTACCAAATGGTTTTAATGGCCACTGTTTTAGTTTTAGGTCTGGTCCAGCTAGGCCACTTTCATTTTTTTTTATTAATTCCCTTGAAATTTTTGACCTCTTGTTCTTCCAAATGAACTTTGTTATTATTTTTCCTAGCTCTATAAAATAATTTCTTGGGAGTTTGATTGGATATGACTGAATAACCACATTAATTTAGGTAGTATTGTCATTTTAATTATATTCACTTGGCTTATCCATGAGCACTTAATAGTTAAGAAATAACTGATTTCATCCCCAGTTCACATAAGATCTAAGGGGAAATTTAAACTTAAACTTAGGGACCAAGAACTATTATTGAACCCATTACAAAATGTGCTATACCATTACAGTATGCATGGCATAACTAAAGACATATAGAAGTAATTAATCATGGTTCTTATAGTTCAACTATTAATTATTATTATTTTGGTATTTATATTTTCAAAAGTCTTTCCTACACTATTTCATCCCTTCTTTCCTTTATTCTTTCCTGTCTTCCTTTGTCTTTTCTTTCCTCCCTCATTCACTCCTTCCCCTCCTTTATTCCTTTTTCCTTTTTTCATTATTTTTTTCCTTCTTTCCTTCCTTCCTTTCTTCCCTCCTTCCATCTTTGTATCCTTCATTCCTCCTTTCCTTTTCTCTATCTATATGGCTGAACCCATTGTTAGAAAAAAAAAAAAAAAAGAACAAATTGCATGAGTCACAAATCATAACCACAAACACCTGTAAAATGCAACTTCCTACTATCTTGTGGAAGTATAATAATTCTTGATAAACTTTAATAATATTAGCAGTATGAAATTAGCTTCAGGAATGTCCCAATAGTTGAAATGTTACCCTTTTCACTTCCATTTACTGGGTTCCCTAAGTTACTTTAAATCTCAGTGAAAATTCCATTTACAAAATAATTTACCTAATTCTGCTTTATTTATGTACCTTCACTTTTCAAACTCATTTTTATGAATCCTCTCTATAACTTGCTTGTATATATTTATTTTCTTGCTGTCTCTCCCACTGGATTGCAAGCTCCTTGAACACAAGGATTCTTTTTGCTTAACAGTGCTTTCCACAGCACCCAGAACAAAGAAGGTATTTATTAAATGTTTAATTCCTGATAGTTTTAGATTTTTACTATCTGCCACTTTTGACAGTACTGACTACCCTCTTCTCCTCAATGTTTTGTTGCACTTTTAATAATTTTTCCTGGTTCTCCTCTAATTGTTTCTTAATCATTTTCTTAGTTTGTGATCCATATGATAACCTCTGAAAGTCAGTGTTTCCTAAAAGTCTGTCCTGCTTTCTTCTCTAGTCTTTAGTTTTTTTTTTTGTTTGTTTGTTTGTTTTTTTAATTTTCAGTTCCAAATTATCTCTCTCCTTCTATCTTCCCTCCTACTCATTGTAAAGGCAAGAAATACAATATCCATTATGCATATAAACTCAAGTAAAATGTAATTCTATATTTGTCATGTTTCTCTAAAATAAAATGTTTTATCTTTCTGCCCCATACCTTTACACTGGCCTTCTCCTATACTTAGATTGAACCTCTTATTACTTTCTCTTTTCTCCAAGCACCATCTTTTCAGGGAAGATTTTCTTATACTTTCCAGTTATTAATGAATTCCCTCTTAAATATCTGATTTTGTACTTGTTTATATTTATTCTATATGTATTCTGTATACACTTGCATATGCAGTTGTTGTCTTCCTATTAGAATGTTACTGCCTTGAGGGTGAGGATCAATTCATTTTTTGTATCTATACCACCTAATACAGAGCTTGGCATATAGTATGTGCTTATTAAATACTTATTTGTTAAGTGATTAATTTCCCATATCAGATTTTAAATTCTTTAAAGGCTAGGATCATGCCATGTTCTCATCTCTGTCTTCTCTCAGCATCCAACACTGACCCTAATATATTTAATAATTTAAATTGTTAATACAATGGTCGTCGGCAGGAAATCAATTGAATTTAATTTTCTTTAAAAAATAAAAACAGCAGAAATGGATCTACCCAGCACAGAAGTAGCATTTCTCCCTCTGGATATGATCCCTGAGTTAACAGTAGCCATTTCAAAGAGATTCACATATTTAATCTTGACACCACCTATTCTTGTGTAGGTCTCCCAACATAGTAAAAGTGAAGATCACTGCTAATGAACAAGGAAACAAAATCACTCCCAAACAGTTTTCACTAACCCAGAACATTCCACAGATATTCTTTAAAGAGTAAAGTTTCAATGGACTTCATCAACACAGTTTTTGATGTCAAACATCTGATCCATCACTCATCTGATGTTGTAATTTTACATTCAGTCAGGAAGCACTGGTTTCTCACAGTAGTATATAACACATTAGTCCTAAGGTTCAAGATTTGTACACAGTAAAGACCAAGTAGTTGGTTTTTTGTTTGTTTGTTTGTTTGTTTTGTTTTTTGTTTTCCCAGTAGAAGCATCTTCTAAGGTCTTGATTGAAATTGCTGGTTTACCTTGAAGAGACTGTTAAAAATGCTGTCATGACAATATTTCTCTATTGCAACAATACTCAATGCTAGGCCTTCAAAACCATCTTAATGGTTCCTAAATCATCAATGAGCCAAGTGTTGTTGCTACTGCTTATGGCTTGGCCCAAAAGTTTAAAGCTGAGATAAATGTGTTGATCTTTGACCTTGGAGGTGGTACATTAGATATCTTCATTCTTACCACTGAAGATATCATCTTTTGGGTGGGAAGGACTTTGACAATTTCATCATCAACTATTTCATTGCAGAGTTCAAGCAGAAGCCCAACGAGTACATGAAAGAAATCAAGAGTGTTATCTGCTGTCTACAAACTGCATGTGAATGTGCAAAGTAACTCTCTCTTCCAGTTCCCAGGACAGTATTGAGATTGACCTCCTCTACCAACTTTCTCTACTTCCATTATCCAATCCCACTTGGAAGAGCTGAATGATGACACATGGCACACTAGACCCTGTGGAAAACACTTTAAGAAATGGTATGTTTCTTAAATCACAAATTCATGACTTTATCCTTGTAATGTTTCCACTTGAATTCCTAAAATCCAGATATTTCTGCAACACTTCTTCAATGGCAAAGTGTTCAACAAGAGTATTAACCTTGATGAGGCTGTTGCCTGTGGTTCAGTGGTCCAGATTGCACTTTTGTCTGGAGATAAATCTGAGACTCTGCAGGACTTGCTGCTATTGGATGTCACTTCTCTTTACCCAGGAGTTGAAATGGCTTTTGGGGGGGTATGACAGTTCTGATCAAACATAATGCATCCATTCCTCCAAAGCCGACACAGATCTACCACTTATTTGGATTTATGAATGTGAATAGTAATTACAAAGAATAGCAACCTGCTTGACATGTTTGAGTTCACAGAAACCACTCCCCTCCAGCACTCAGGGGTATTCCTCAGGTTGAAGTAATTTGACATTGATACAAATGGCATCCTCACTGCTTCTCCTGTGGCTAAAAGCACAAGAAAGAAAAACAAGTTGACAAAGGTTGTCTGAGAAAAGAAGACATTGAGCATATGGTCCAGGAGTTTAAGAAAAATAAGACTGAGGAGGAAAAAAAAAAAACAAGTAATCTGCCAAGATTTCTTCTGAAATTTGTGTGATTGAAATGATCAGTTGACTGAATAAGAACTATATTCCTTAGAAGTAAGAATTTGATTATCAGCAGAAAGAATTGGAGAAGGTCTGCAACTACAATATTACTAAAGTATACCACAGTGTAGGGAGTAGGGAGGTGGATTCCTAGAGGGTGCAGCAGTCCTCTCTGGAGGTGCATCAAAGGGGCCTACTAAATGCACCAGAAGAAAGAACATTTTATTCAGCTTTTCAAAAATTGGAAGACTCAAATTTATAACAAAGGCAGTAGCACATTTAAAACAGTTAACCCACTCTGTAAATCTAGAATTTCTGAATACTTGAATTGTGCAGAAGGAGAGAAGTAAACAACATTTTACTATATCAGTATTATAAACAAGAGAAAATGAACTTTTTGTCCTAGAGAATAAAATCTATTTAAAATTAACTCCATAAAAATTTCAAATGAAATGGCAACTTTAACTCTCATTAATGAGAGGCTGGTAGGTGTTCCCCATTTATTAACAGTAATCTAAACATGTACTTGAACTACATTGCTTATCTAAATTGCTGTCTAATTATTATAATGTAATGCTCTCAGTTTTCATAGAAATTAAGGCATTTTTTACTCTAAGGGAAAGACCCTTAGAGGTAGCCTTATCTTCTAAGTCTGTTTACTTCATTGAATAAGCAAGCAGATGAGCAACTAAATATTACGTCTAGAACATTGATCCATTAGTTGACTTTTTATATGCTTTCCTTTTTTTTTCTTTTCTCTTTAGTATCTTACCATTTCAAGAGAAAGTTGTGTGACAAACATAAATTATTTATATCTACACTAGTACAAAGTCGCTTTAGCCACATACTTGATTTGACTAGTCAGCTCAGATTTTTAAAAAATTCAATTAAATTCAATGAGCATGTCTTTAGAGACAACTATGAGAAAAGCCCTGTGCTGGTACTTTGAATACCCTACATGTTGTAATTGCACCACTGCTTACAAGAAAAAAACAAAACAAAACAAAACCTCCATAATGCCAATGCCCTCAACACCCATAAATTTTATACATTTTTATCAATATAGATGTTTTAAAATAAAAAACCTCTATAGAATAATAGCATGTTGATTTAATATAGAGTAGCAATTATGTGCAGTTATTGTAATCACAAAGAACAATGGTATGAAAAGTGATCTATAGTTAATATTGAAATGCTTATTGTGGAGTTATAAAGCATAGAATTTGTAAGTGTGGGTGTGCTCTACAGTATAGTTTTTCTTTTTTCCATCTGCATATATAGTAGACATTTCCTTAGCTTTGATATCATGGTATCTAATAATTCCAATAATTCAAGATCCAGAGAAGACATCAAAAGTCATTTAGTCCAAATTCCCATATATATAGCTGCAGAAATTTGGTCATAGGGAAGTGAAAAGTTTTTCCAAAGATAACCAAGTTAAAAATGACTTGAGGAAATATTAGATTCCTACTCTTTGGAGTCTTTTCACTTTATCACACTACCGCCCTATCAGAAGACTTTGTTCTGAATATTGATTTTATCACTACTAATATTACCTTAAACATATAATTATATTTCTCTTATCCTCTGTGTAAACTGAAGTAGATATATTACAGGAACTCCTGAGTTTTGTTAATCTCTACATTGATACTCAGTCCCACTAAGTTCTAAACTTAGTGCAGATGCTAAGGATTTGAATGGTGTTTTAAAATGTCATTTGTTAGAATTTCTGGGAGCCAAAATGACAGAGTAAGCAGTAAATTGCTATATCTCTCACATTCACCTCCAAGAAATCATAAAATAGCACCTACAAATAAATCAATCAGTATCAGAATCAGCAAAAAATAAAATAAACAAGTTTTAGACAAAGAAACTTAGACAATTGGCAGGAAGTCTTATCTCAGACTTACATGAACTGATGCTGAGTGAAACAAGCAGGGCCAAGAGATCATTATATACTTCAACAACAATACTATATGATGACCAATTCTGATGGACTTTTTCCAAGTAAATATTTGACTTTTTTTCCCCAATCTTTCATTTTTTTTTTTTTTTTGGTTTTGTTTGATGGATTCTTGATGTCTCAATGAATCAGTCATTTCTATTTGTTCAATTCTCATTTTTAGTGAATTATTTTCTTCATTAGCTTTTTTTTACTTCTTTTTGAATATGTCCAATTGAGTTTTTAAATGAATTGTTTTGCTCTTTGGAATTTTTTTTTCCATTTCACTAATTTTTTTTAGTGAGTTATTTTCTTTTTCCAATTTACAAATTCTGTTTCCCTGCACTTCTTGGGAGTTTTTTACCTTTTCCAATTCACATTTCAGGAAGTTGTTGCTCTTTTGCATAGCTTTTCATTCCTTTCCCCATTTTTCTTCTAGTTCTTTTTTAAGGTTTTTAATAGTCTCTTCTAGGAGAGCCTTTTGTGTTGGGGTCCAACAATTGTCTGGAGACTGTCTGCTATTAGTCTCCTTGGTGTTGAAAAGCTGCTCTCTTTCTGTAGAAACTATCAATCGTCCTTATGATTTTTTTTACTCATTTTTTAAAGCCTGTAGGATCTGCCTTCAGGGACAGGAGGTTACCAGCTTCCTCTGCAGAGTAGTGATATATGTATGGGGATAGCTGTCCTGCCAGCTGGCTACAAAGAGCAGTGAGTTATTGGAGTACTCTGGGAAAGAGTTTCCCACCTGGAAGTAACTGCTGGGAAAGTGCCCTGCAAAGAACTCTGCTGTGCAGGTTAACAATTGCCCTGGGGTTAGACATTGAGCAATGAAAGTTTCACTACCCCAAGCCAAAGCCTGCCCTGGGGCTGTGGTTATTAGTGGCTGAGCAGTGAATAGCCCTGCATGGACAGGAAGTGTCTCTGGCCTGGGAAGCACAGTCTGCTGGGGAAGTTCTATTGCCCCAGGCAGAGCCCTCCACTGTGCAGATTATAGGCTGCCCCGGCTGTGCCCCACCTGTCATGCAGATTTGTAACTGCCCCCTACAAAAGCCCTGTACTTCAGGATGTGTCTGCAGGGCTGTGTTACAGTTCTGACTGAATCACTCCCGGGTTTGGTTGGTTAAAGCCAGATCTTGTTAGGTTCTGCTGTTTTTTAGAGAGTACCCTCTGTTTTAGGCTTTAATTTTTCTGTCAATTTACTGCTTTTTAATCAAGGCAGAGCAGTTAGCCTATAGCAGAGTTATCTCTATAACTTCTCTAGCCACAGAGATCACCCCCGCCCGTGATGTGCTCAGGATACTAGTCTCTCCCTGCCTGTGCTGATCAGTTCCTGGCCCTCAGGATAAACCTTTCCTGGCAATCTTCCTGATTATCTTCCACTGGTAAGTTGTATGCTTCTAATCTTCATGAATTTTAGCAATCAAGTGCTATTTTTGAGGCTGAATTTAATAGTTGGTTGTGAGGGGATGAGAGGAGCTTAGAAAGTTGTGTTTGCCTTCTCTGCCATCTTGGCTCTACACTCTAGCATTTTCATTCAGAGAAGAAGATGGACGTTCAATAAAACTGGTGAATTCCATTTATTTTGAACTAAAAGACCAGAGCTAAACAAAAAGTTTGACCTCTAAATATAGAACTCAAGAGAAACATAAAATGGTAAAAAGAAAAAAAAAAAACTCCTAAGAACTTTATATCTGTAATGGGTATACATTAAGACAACATGTATAATCTGATTTTACTGTTAAAATCCAAACCAAAATCCAAAATCAAAATATATATATAAAAACTAGAGATGGAAAGGGGATGGTAACAGAAAAAAAGGGAAGGTGGATGTAAAATGAGAGAAATTACATCTCCGGAAGAGGCAAAGAAAACATATTGTAATTGAGGAAAGTAAGGGAAGGTGAAGAATATTGTGAGAATTTTACTCTCATCAGTTGTGGCCCAAAAAAATTAAATGGTTTCACCAAGAAACATCTCTCATCATATGGAAAAGTGGAAGAAGAAATTTGCAAAAAGGGAAGGGGTAGGCTAAATAGAAGGGAAAACAGAAATAGTAGGGGAAAGGTATGAGAAAAGGGAAGGGTTTCTAAAGGGGGAGACTACTCAAGGCACATAAAGCTCCTAAGTAAAAATGCTGGGGAGGAGAGAAAGGGGAAAAGGAAAGAGAAAAAGTTTAGTTTGGGGTTACTAAGAGGGCAGGAAATAAAGAATTAGTAATTTTAACTGTAAATGTAAATGGGGCGAACTTTCCCATAAAATGTAAGCAGATAGCAGACTGGATTAAAAGCCAGAATCCTACAAGATGTTGTTTACAAGAAACACATTTAAAACAGAGTGATACACACAGAGTAAATGTAAAAGACTGGAGCAGAGCAGAATCTATTATGCTTCAGCTGAAGTAAAAAAAAAAAAAAAAAAAGCAGGGGTAGCCATCCTGATCTTAAATCAAGCAAAAGAAAAATTCTATCTAATTAAAAGAGTTAAGGAAAGAAATTATATCTTGCTAAAGGATAACATAGATAATGAAGAAATATCAATATTAAATATATATGCACCAAGTAATGTAGTATCTAAATTCCTAAAGGAGAAGTTAAGTGAGTTGCAAGAAGAAATAGACAGCAAAACTATAACAGTGGGAGATCTCAAACTTTCTCTCTCAGAGCTAAATAAATCAAACCACAAAATAAATAAGAAATAAGTTAAAGTTGTAAATGTAATACTAGAAAAACTAGATATGATAAATCTTCGGAAAAAATTAAATGGAGACAGAAAGGACTACATTTTGTTCATGGGTTATATACACAAATTGACCATATATTAGGACATAAAGACCTCAAAATCTAATGCAGAAAAGCAAAAATAGCAAATGCATTTTTTTCAGATCATGATGCAATAAAATTACATCAATAAAGGGCCAGGGGAAAACAGAACAAAAAGAAATTGGAAACTAAATAATCTCATCCTAAAGAATGAATGGGTAAAAGAGCAAATCATACACACAACCAGTAATTTCATCCAAGAGAATGACAATAATGAACAACATATCAAAATGTGTGGTTTGCAGCCAAAGTGATAATAAGGGGAAATTTTACATCTCTAGATGCTTACTTGCATAAAATAGAGAAAGAGAAGTTTAATAAATTGGGGTTACAACTAAAAAACCTAGAAAAAGAGCAAATTAATAATCCCCAATCAAATACCAAACTTAAAATTCTGAAAATGAAAGAAGAGATCAATCAAATTAAATCTAAAAAGAAACCTATTGAATTAATAAATAAAACTAATAAAACTAAGATTTGGTTTTATGGGAAAAAACAACCAAATATATAACCCATTAGTTAATTTGATTAGAAAAAAAAGAGGGAAATAAAATTGCTAGTTTCAAAAATGAAAAGGTAGAACTGTTTATCAATGAAGAGGAAACTAGAAAAATTATCAGGAGTTGTCTTGCTCAACTTTATGCCAATAAAGTTGACAACCTAAGTGAAATAGAGGAATATTTACAAAAATATTCACTGCCCAGATTAACAGAAGAGGAAATAAACTACTTAGTCTCATTTTAGAAAAAGAAATAGAACAAGGTATTAATCAACTCCCTAAGAAAAAAATATCCAGGACCAAATGGATTTACATGTGAATTCTACCAAATATTTAAAAAAACAATTAATCTAACAAGGTATACCAACATAAGGCCAAAATGGGTTCATGATCTAGACATAAATAATGATACTATAAAAAAATTAGAAGAACATAGGATAGTTTACCTCCCATATTTGTGGAGGAGGAAGGAATCTGTAACCAAAGAAGAACTAGATATCATTACTGATCATAAAATAGATAATTTTGACTATATTAAGTTAAAAAGTTTTTGTAAGAGCAAAACTAATGCAGACAAGATTAGAAGGGAAGCAATAAACTGGGAAAACATATTTACATCCAAAGGATCTCATAAAAGCCTCATTTCTAACATATATAGAGAATTGACTCAAATTTATAATAGTTCAAGTCATTCTGCAATTGATAAATAGTCAAAGGATATGAACAGACAATTTTCAGATGAAGAAATTGAAAATATTTTAGTCATATGAAAATAATGCTCCAAATAACTATTGATCAGAGAAATGCAAATTAAGACAACTCTAAGATATCACTACACACTTGTCAGATTGGCTAAGATGACAGGAAAAGAATTGGTGGAGCGTATGTGGGAAAACTGGGACACATATATTGTTGGTAGAACTGCAAATGGATCCAACCATTCTGCAGAGGAGTTTGGAAATATGCTCAAAAAGTTATCAAACTGGGCTTATCCTTTGATCTAGCATTATTTCTACTGGGCTTAAATCCCAAAAAGATCTTAAAGGAAGGAAAGGAACTCACATGTACAAAAAATTTTGTGGCAGCCTTCTTTGTAGTGGCAAGAAACTGGAAATTGAGTAAATACCCATCAGTTGAAGAAGGGCTGAATAAATTATGGTATATGAATGCTATGGAAAACTATTGTTCTGTAAGAAATGACCAGCAGGATGATTTCAGACAGGCTTGAAGATACCTACATGAACTGATGCTAAGTGAAATGAGCAGAATCAGGAGATCATTATACATGGCAATAAAATAAGATTATTTGATGATCAATTCTGTTTGACATGGCTCTCTTCATCATTGAGATGATTCAAACTAGTTCCACTTGTGTAGTGATGAAGAGAGCCATTTATACTCACAGACAGAATCATGGGAACAGAGTATGGAACACAATATAACATTCTCATTATTGCTGTTGTTATTTGCTTGCATTTTGGTTTTCTTTCGCCATGTTTCCTTTTCTTCCTTCTTAATCTGATTTTTCTTGTGCAACAATATAACTGCATAAATATGCATGAATACATTAGATCTAACATGGATTTCAACATATTTAACATATATTGGACTACTTGCCAGCTAGGGGAGGGGTTGGGGGGAAGAAGGGAAAATTTGGAACAAAATTTTGTGCGTATATGTTGGAAAAATTGTCCATGCATATGCTTTGTAAAGAAAAAGCTTTAATAGTAAAAAAGAAAAGAGTGAATATAAACATTCATGAAGATGAAATTAAAACAATTAAAATCTATTTTGATTATAGTCCAATAAATCTAACAATTTAAGTGAAAAATGTTTATAAAAATATTAACTTCCCCAATTAATAAAATTAAAAATGAATGCTTGAAAAACTATACCTTAGGGAAGAGAAAAGAAGTGGAACAAGGTATTGATGAGCTCTGTAAGAAAAATTCCCAAAGCCCAGATGAATTCACAAATATAATCTACCAAATATTGGAAGATAAGTTAATTCTAATACTATATAAATTAGTCGAAAAAATAAGGATTCTTAAGAAATTTCTTTTATGCCACACATATTTTGTTTATGCTTAACTCAGGAAGAGCAAAAACAGAGAAAGAAACTACAAGTCAATTACCTAATTAATATTAATGTAAAAATTGTAAATAAAATATTTGCAAAAAGGTCACTGCAATATTTCACAAGGATCATAACCTATGACCAGGTGGGATTTATACCAAGAATGCAGGGTTCAATACTGAAAAAAGTAGTAGCATATTTAGCCATATCAATAAATGAAGACAAGGACTTTGATAGACTATAACATTCCTTCCTATCAAAAACAACAACTAGAAAGTATAGAAATCATTGGAGTCTTTCTTAAGATGATCTTTTAAAATGAAAACAATTACAAAATATGTTTATACAAATAAAGACAGATCTAAAACAATTAGAGAAATAGTAATAATACATGGCTAGGCTAAGACATATAATAAAGATGTCAATTTTACTTAAGTTAATTTATTAAGTGCCATGACAACCAAGCAATGAAATGTTTATTTTATAAAGCTAGAAAAAATAACAAAATCTATCTGGAAGAAAAAAATGTCAAGAATATCAGAGGAATAAATGTGTGTGTGGGAGGAAGGTTAAGAGAGTGAACCTACCAGGACATGATTCCATACTACATTACAAACTTATAATAATGAAAACAGGAATGGCTAAGAAATAGAATAATGGATCAGTTTAATAGATTAGATACACAATATAGAGGAATAAATTACCATAGAAGCAAAGTGTTTTATAAACCTAGAAATCTAATCTTTTCTACATTCATCGTTTGAAAAAAAATTATTAGGAAATCTGAAAAGTAGACATAGATTAACATCTCATACTACATGATACAATGAGGTCAAAATGGATAAATGACTAGACATAAAGGGTGATATCATACTTTTAAATTATGGAAATATGGAAAAATGTACATTGTCATAACTATGAATAAAGGAAGATTTTATGATAAAAGACAGAGAAATTATAGGTAGCAAAACAGATAATTTTGATTACATCAAATTAAAAAGCTTTTGTGCAAACAAAAATAATGTAGGCAAAATTAGAAGAAAAAGGAATCTAGGACAATGTTCATATCTATTTTCTCTGATAAAGGCCTCATTTCTCAAATATATAGAACACTAGCCATATTTATAAATATAAAATAACATTTCCCAGTTGATAAATGGTAAAAGTTTATAAACAGGCAAATTTCAGAAGAAGAAATCAAAGCTATCAATAGTCACATGGAAAATGTTCTAAATCACTCTTTTTTTTCCCCTGAGGCAATTGGGGTTACATGACTTGCCCAGGGTCATACAGCTAGGAAGTGTTAAGCGTCTGAGACCAGATTTGAATTCAGGCCTGGTGACTTCAGGGCTGGTGCTCTAACCACTGCACCACCTAGCTGCCCCATAAGTCATTCTTGATTTGAGGATTTCAGGTTATAAGAACTCTGAGATAATTCATAACTCTTAGATTGCCTCCTATGACAGAAAAGGAAAATGTACAATGCTGGATACAAGTACACACTTAGAGGAATTGTGAATAGTCTAAATATGTTGGAGAAAAATTCTGATATATTAAAATAGTTATTAAAAATTGTACATATCCTTTAATTGACCAATACATCTCCATCAGCAAGAAATAAAAAACAGGTTAAAAGACTAATTTGTATAAAAATATTTGTAATGCCTCTGTTTTTTTGTTGAAAAAGAATTGGATGGGGTAGCAGAACCAAGATGGCAAAGAAAAGATACATCTTTATCTGAGCTATTCCTAGTGTCCCTCAGAACAACACCAGATCAAACCTCTGAACTGGTTTTAGAGCAACAGAACCTATAAATATTTGAAGTGTACCAAATTTCCAGCAGATGATACTTTGGAAGAACTTCAGAAAAGTTCCGTTTCAATCGGTCAGGAATGAAGGAAATAGAGTGCAGACACAGGGCAGGGAGTCAGGGCTTGTGACTTCCATGTGCTAGGGAATCTCCTAGGAGGCTCTTAAAGAAAGTACAGCTGTATTGGCTACTCTGTCCTGGTTACAAGCCAGTGGATCAGCAGATTAGGTTAAGATATCCAAAGCAAATACAAAAGGTAATAGTGAGCTTCTGAACCCAAGAAAAACATGGGTCTCACATTTTTGCCTCACCTACCCAGAACCAGAAATCTGTCAGCGGCACTGGCCTGAGGGCAACCAAAAGAAGATTCAAAAGAGATAAGGAAGGAAACTACATCCTACTAAAAGTTACCATAGAAAATAATGTAATATATATAATATTATACTATATATATATAAATTAAACCCCCCAATTAAATACCAAATTTGAAACTGTGGAAATAAAAGGGGAGATTAATAAAATTGAAAGTAAGAAAACTATTGAATTAATCAACCAAATTAAGAATTGTTTTTATGAAAAAAATCAACAAAATAGATAAAACATTAGTTAATTTGATTAGAAAAAGGAAATAAGAAAATCAATTTGTAAGTAGAAAAAATAAAAATGGAGAACTTTCCACCAGTGAAGTGGAAATTAAAACAATACTTAGGAGTTATTTTGTCCAACTATATGTGAATAAATCTGATAATCTAAGTGAAATGGAGGAATACTTACAAAAATATAGATGGCTAAGATTAACAAAATAGGAAATAAATTACTTAAATTGTCCCATTTTAGAAAAATAAATTGAACAAGGTATTAATCAACTACATAAGAAAAAATCTCCAGGGCCAGATACATTTACATATGAATTCTACAAAACATTTAAATAATAATTAATTTCAATACTATGCAAACTATTTGAAAAAATAGGGAAAGAAGGAGACCTAAATAATTCATTTTATGGCAGATATGTAGTGTTGATACCAAAACCAGGTAGGGTCAAAACAGGGAAAAAATTATAGAGCAATTTCCCTAAGGAATATTGATGCAAACATCATAAACAAAATATTAGCAAAGTGATTACAGCATGTCATCCCCAGGATAATACGGCATGACCAAGTAGGATTTATACCAGTAATTCAGGGCTGGTTCAACATTAGGATAAGTAAGTATAATTGACTATATCAATAACCAAAATAAGAAAAATCATATGATTATCTCTACCAAGATTTGACAAAATCCAACACTCATTACAATTAAAAACACTAGAAAGTATAGGAATAAATAGAGTTTTCCTTAAAATGATCAATAGCATCTATTTAAAACCAGCAGCAAGTGTCATGTGTAATGGGGACAAACTAGAACCAGTTCCAATAAGATCAGTGGTGAAACAAGGTTGCCAACTATCACCATTACTATTCAAGATTGTATCAGAAATATTAACTTTGGCAATAAGAGGAGAAAAAGAGATTAAAAATATTAAAGAAAATAATGGGAAAACCAAATTACCATTCTTTGCAGATGATATGATGTTATCCTTAGAAAACCCTACAGAATCAACTCAAAAACTACTAGAAACAATTCAAAACTTTAGCAACATTGTAAGATACAAAATAAATACACAGAAAATATCAGCACTTTTATATATTACCAACAAAGTCCAGCAACAAGAGACACAAAGAGAAATTCCATTTAAAACAACTGTACATAATATTGGGAAGTGTACCTGCGAAAGCTGTCAGTAACTATATGAATACAATTACAACATATTTTCCACATAAAATCTAATTAGTCAGATCTAATCATTACTAAAAATGTCAAGTGCTCATGGGTAGGCTAAATGAATATAATAAAAATTACAAAACTACCTAAATTGATCCATTTATTCAGTCATAAAACAAACTCCCAAGAAATTATTTTACAGAGTTAGAAAATATAATAACAGTGTTCATCTGGGAGAACAAAAGTTCAAGAATTTCAAGGGAATTAATGAAAACAAATTCAAATGATAGTGGTCTAGTTGTATCATACCCAAAACTATATTATAAAGCACTAGTCATTAAACTATTTTGTACTGACCAAGGAGTAGAATAGATTAGGTTCATGGGACAAAATAGTCAATGACTATAGTAATCTACTGTTTGACAAATCCAAAGATCACAAATTTTAGAAGAACTGACAATTTGAGAAACACTGGTCAGAAAATTGAAAATTAATATGCCATAAACTAGGCACTGACCCATACCTAACACTGTATACTACTATAAAGTCAAAATGGGTGCAAGATTTAGATACAAAAGTTGACATTATAAGCAAATTAGAAGAACAAAGGATAGTTTACCACACAGATCTATGGAAAAAAAATTTTGTAACCAAAGGAGAACTGGAGAAAATTTGAATACAAAATAGATAATTTTGACAATACTAAGTTTAAAAGTGTTTGTACAGACAAAACCAATCTAGATAAGATTAGAATAGAAGCATTAAACTGGGAAAACATTTTTACATTCAAATATTATGATAAAGACCTAGTTTCTAAAATATATAGAGAATTGGCTCAAATTTATGAGTTCAAACCATTCTACAATTAATAAATGGTCAAATGATATGAACAGACAATTTTCAGATGGAGAAATTGAAACCATTTCTTATCATATGAAAAGATGCTCTAAATCACTATTTATCAGAAAAATGCAAATTAAGGCAACTCCAAAGTACCACTACATTTCTCTCAGATTGGCTAAGATAATAGGAAAAGATAATGATAAATTTTGGAGGGGATGCTGGAAAACTAGGACCCTTATGCATTTTTGGTGGAGTTGTGAAATGATTCAACTGAATTGGAGGGAATTTGGAACTACATCCAAAGAGCTATAAAAACTATGCCTAAACTGTACATCCAGCAGTGTTTCTACTGGGTTTGTATCCCAAAGAGATCATTAAAGAGGAAAAGGGAGCCACATGTGTGAAAATGTTTGTGGCAGATCTTTTTGTAGTGTCAAGAAACTGGAACCTGCGTGGATGTCCATCAGTTAGAGAATGGCTGAATAAGATATGGTATAGGAATGCTATGGAATATTATTTTTCCATAAGAAACAATCTGCAGGATGAGTTTAGATTGGCCTGAAGAGACTTACATGAACTATTATTAAGTGAAGTAAGTAGAAACAGAAGATCATTGTACACAGCAACAGCAAGATTATATGATAATCAATTTTGATGGATGTGGTTCTTTTCAACAGTGAGATGATTCAGGCCAGATCCAATGGTTTTGTGATTAAGAGAGTCATCTACACCCAGAGTGATGACTGTGGGAACTGAGTGTGGATGACAACATACTTCTTTCACTCTTTTTGTTGTAGTTTGCTTGCATTTTCTTCCTCATTTTTTTTTTCATTTTTGATCTGATTGTTTTGTGTAGCAAGGTAATTGTAGAAATATGTATAAAAGAATTGCACATATTTAACTTATATTGGATTGCTTGTCATCTAGAGGACAGAGTGGGGAAAATGGGGGGAAAGTTTGGAACACAAGATTTTACATGAGTCAGTGATGAAAAATTATCCATGCATAAGTTTTGAAAATAAAAAGATTTAATTTAAAAAATAATTGGATAGTGATTGATTTGTTTTTCTTGCCCTGCTCTGAAGCAACCCCTATTGCATCTCCCCTAGCAAGCCAGACACCCATGACAACAAAAGTAGGAGAGACCTGTGGGCCTCTGCCTCCTCCACCTCTCAGAGCACTCTACTGCCCCTCCAAGGGGTTGGCACATTCTGATAGTATTACTTGTATAGTGTCTATGATTATACAATACCAACCATGGCCTGGTGAAAACAGACATTCAGATCTCTCTCTCTCTCCTGGGTTCTTTGGTAGAGGTGTTCTCCTTTCTAGTTTGTTTGCAAAATATTTCATAGATGTAGGAGCTATTGTCATAGATGAAGATTACAGTGGAAATGTTGGTAATGTATTATACATTTCTTAGGGAAGGAGAGGAGTCTGTGTTTTCTTTTACTGTTGTTCAGTTGCTTCAGTTGTGTCCAGCTCTTTGTGACTTCATTTGGAGTTCCATGGCAAAGATACTAAAATGGTTTGGCATTTCCTTCCCCAGTTCATTTTGTAGATGAGGAAACTATGGCAAACAGAATTAAATGAATTATGCAAGGTCGAACTGATAGTAAGAATTAGAAGCCAAATTATACCCAAGAAAACAAATCTTCCTGATTTCAGGGAAGACACTTTATCCACTGCTCCACCTACCTGCTCCTATGGTTTTTGTTTGGTTTACACATGTATAATCACCATCATATTGTTTTCCTTTTCAAAGAGTAGGAAAGGGTGAGAGGAAGAGAGGGAAAATTTGAAACTCAAATTTAAATATATATGTATATATGCATATATATGTATATATATACACATACATATATATGTATATGTATATGTAATATATGTTGAAATATAATGAAATAAATAAATATTTTTTAAAAATAGAATAAAAACAAAGAAGACACATTCTAAATAGAGATTAGAATACCAAAATCACAGAGATTCTGTTAACAAGTTTTGAATTTTAGACAAAATTGTCCTCTTTGCAAATACAAAAGAACAAGTTTATATAGGCCACAACGTTCTTATACAAAATTACCATACCAAGCATAAGAAAAATAGAATTTCTTTCTCTTGTAACTGTTGTTTGGATAGACACAAAAGCGGGTTTAATGTATTCAAAAGTTTAATATAGAATTAGTTTGTGAAATGCTAAAAATCTAAAGAATCAGCAACAAGAAATAAAATATATGGGAAGGGAAGTAGTCCTCCTACTGTGAAAACAGGTATAATGACCTTCATATCAATTGCTTATAGGCATATCCCACTTATATTTAATAGATTTGTAGAAAAGTGGAGGGGAAATTTAAAAAAAATGTGGATGCCTTCTTGTACTCAATAATGGATCCTAAGTGTTTATGTTATTTTGATCATTTTACTACAGATATTTAAAACAAGTAACTGTGTAGCTTATTAAAGGTTTAAGAATTGAATTGAACAACAATTGTGATATTTATATTATTTCAAAATAATGTTGGGTCTCTCTAAGAAAGTTTCTTTCTTAAAAAAGCAGAAAATATAGTTCTACCATTTTCAGATCCAACAATTGTTACTAGAGAAGCAAGATTTATCATTATGAATTACTGGTTATTTGAACTACTGGCAACATATTTTGGTCAACAAGCTTTGATTTGATATCTATATATTTTGCAGCCTGGGTATCAGGAAAGGATTCATGTGGAAGAAGGTAGCCCCTGATCTGAACTTTGAAAAACAAATACTTCCTTCCAAAATTCAGAAATTATGAGGAGCACATTCCAGGCATGGGGAAATAACCTTTGTAAAGGTATGAGGTTTAAAAAGAAAATCACTGACTAGAAATTATCCATATATGTGGTATTCTTTTTATAAGATAAATTCCTTAATAACAAGAGATGTCTTTTCTATTTGTACCCTAGAGTTTAATGTTTAAATGTTAAACATAATAAATTCATTTTTCATAAATTCTTCTCTTTATTTGCTATTATGAGAATAACTGTCAGAAATACAATGTTTCAGAAAATATCTCCATAACCTACCAAACACTGAAATAGTTTAATGTTTACTTCAGTGAAGCTATACTGTGATCTATGTGGTTAATCCATTATTCAGTGCATATAGAATAATTTATGCCTTTCCATCTTGGCCAAGAGTCTTGTCCATGTCCTTTCCTAAATCATCCATGAAAGTCCATCTAATTTTCAGGGTATATTTCTTTTGGGTTATTGACCCACCATTGGTGAATTATCTATTAAAACTTACTCTTTCCAAATGATTGACTTCTTTCATTTTTTTCTAAAACATTTCTTGGATTATTTATTTTATTATTACTAAAAAGCCCCAATTCCCACCAGCTCACATGCAAATCCATTCCAAATAAGATAGAATAGAGCTATAAAAAATAATGTTTTTCATTAACTCCTCTGCCTCATCATTCAGTGTAATGTTCGAGCTAACTTTTTGGAGGTCCTTCAGAAAGGTCTTGGTTTCAGCAGGATAGTCACCCTGAGGATGGAAAAGAACAGACTCCAGTCTTTATTGTGTTCGGCACAGTCTGTGTCATAGTCTGACCCAGTCTCAATCTGACCTAGTCTCCTCCAGCAGTCTGCAAGTCTGCTAGGCTCAAATAGTCTCAGTCTATCTGACTTTGTCCCCAGTTCTCTAATCCATTAAATAACCTATTACAATTACATTATTATAGTATACTGAGTATAAGCCAATCTAGAGTAATTATATCATTATATCAAACTAGAGTGATTACATCATTATATCAAACTAGAGTGATTATATTATTATATCATACTAGATATATATAAACTAGAGAACCATTATATGATCAATTCTAATGAGTTAACACGTTGTTTCAAGCATACTTCTCCAAAGTTCCGGCCCTCTCCATCACCTGCTTTCTTTTGTTTTAGAACACAGGTGGTCATACTCTCCCTGATTTCTCAGGAAGAAAGGTGAAAACACCAAAAAAAAAAAAAAAAAAAAAAAAAAAAAAAAAAAAAAAAAAAAAAAAAAAAAAGGAGGTGATCAAGCCCTCCCTGACTTCTCAGAAAGAAAGGTGAAAATACCGAAAAAGAGGTTCCTGGGCTTCTCAGGAAGGTGAGAATACTAAACCAGATATTGTTAGCAGGTTTCCTCTGGAATGAAGGCTTTTACTTCAAACAGGTATACATAAATCCATCAGCATGGGAGATATTACACAAGCACATAATAATATAACACAGGCTAGTAGTGATGTAAGAAACAACATGAATCAATATGAGGAATTTGATGTTCACTTTCATGGTTTTTCAGTGGCACACATTGTCAGAGATGGGACCATTTGATGTTTCTTGGGTCTTGTCCATTGTTTAAAGGGTTTTCTCTGTTGCTTTCTGATGGACAAGGCAAATATGGCTTGTTGGCACCCATCTGATTCTTTCCATATCTGTAGAGATACAAGCAAACCCTCTCCTCCAAGCAGTTAACCTATCTGGTCCCTTCCATTCACCACTTTCTGGATCTCTCCACATCACCTGGTGATTATCTAAAGATAGTGGAGCTGCTCACACTGAACACTGCCCTTCTGGTGGGTTATAAAAATCTGTCTTCCAGAGCCAATGCATCTTGTCAAAAACTAAAAAAAAAAATAATAGTATAAAGAGCTAAATTTAAAAGTACTTTAGGGTTACCTCTGGCTCCCCTTTCCTTTTGTTTCTGGAGTAGCTTCTTGATGTCTCTGTTTCTCCTTTCTACTATTGCCTGTCCTTGAGTATTTAAAGGTATGCCAGCAGTGTGTAAAATCTGATACTGTGAACAAAAGTGTGCAAAATGTTTAGAAGTATATACAGGTCCATTATCTGTTTTTATTGCTTGTGGTACACCCATAATTGCAAAAGCTTGTATAAGGAATTCAGTGAGTACTTGGGCTGTCTCTTTTGCTGTGAGTATTACAAAAGTAAATCCTCAGAAGATGTCTACTACAACATGGATAGAAGACAGACGATGAAAAGATTTATAATGGGTTACATCCATTTGCCAAATTTCATTGGGTCTCAAACCATGAGTTGTTTTTTTTTTTTTTTTTTTTTTTTTTTTTTTCCTGATGGGAGTGTAGGAGCATGGAAAGGAAGGCAAGCTGTACAGCCTTTTACTATGCTCCTAGCTTCCTCTCTTGTTATTCCAAAATTGGAAATGTAAAGCTCCAGCAGCCTGATGATATTTAGAATGAGATTTTGGGCTGCCTGAAATAAAGGAGTATCGGCCAACATGATTAGAAGGCCATGTGCCTTTGAATTGCTGTAAAAAAAATAGAACTTGGAAGTCTACTATGAGAGTGGACATGCAAGATATAAATCTTATCTGGATGCTTTCAAACTTGGTCTTGAAGTTCCTTAAAAAGATGATATATATTAAAAGCTACAAATTTTATTTGTGCTGTTGCAATACTTTGTATCACACCTACTGAATAGGATGAATCAGATATTATATTTACATCTCCTCGATAATAAGTAAGAGCTAGCATGATTGCATACAATTCATTCTGTTGAATGGACTAAAAAGGAGTTCTGACTACTCTTTTTATAGTTAAGTCATGAGAGTTTACAGCACAAATGTTATGATTGGATGCATCTATAAAGATGGTCTTTTAAGAGGAACCTTAGAAACCTTTTCTTCAAAAATTCATTGCCAATTATGTAATAGCTGGCTTATTTTTAATGAAGACCATGTGTAAAATTTGGAGTTGTGGCCTATAATGCCTAGGCTAGTTTTCTGGAGGGGATCAGGATCATTCAGAGTCAGGATTAGTCAAAGTCCTTGGTTTTTAGAAGGAAAAATGAAGGAGGCAGGCAAGCTGCCAAATGGTTCATGAAAGATGAATGCTGTAAATGGTCAAAGATATGAACAGACAATTTTCAGATGATGAAATTGAAACTATTTCCATTCATATGAAAGAATTTCCAAATCACTATTAATCAGAGAAATGCAAATTAAGACAACTCTGAGATACCACTACACACCTCTCCGATTGGCTAAGATGACAGGAAAAAATAATGATGAATGTTGCATGGGATGTGGGAAAACTGGGACACTGATGCATTGTTGGTGGAGTTGTGAACGAATCCAGCCATTCAGGAGAGCAATCTGGAATTATGCCCAAAAAGTTATCAAATTGTGCATACCCTTTTTTCCAGCAGTGCTACTACTGGGCTTATACCCCAAAGAGATACTAAAGAAGGGAAAGGGACCTGTATGTGCCAAAATGTGTGTGGCAGCCCTGTTTGTAGTGGCTAGAAACTGGAAAATGAATGGATGCCCATCCATTGGAGAATGGTTGGGTAAATTGTGGTATATGAATGTTATGGAATATAATTGTTCTGTAAGAAATGACCAGCAGAATGAATACAGAGAGGCTTGGAGAGACTTACATGAACTGATGCAAGTGAAATGAGTAGAACCAGGAGATCGTTATATACGTCAACAACGATATTGTATGATGATATATTCTGATGGAAGTGGATTTCTTTGACAAAGAAAAGATCTAACTCAGTTTCAATTGATCAATGATGGACAGAAGCAGCTACACCCAAAGAAAGAATACTGGGAAATCAATGTAAACTGTTTGCATTTTTGTTTTTCTTCCCGGGTTATTTCTACCTTCTGAATCCAATTCTCCCTGTGCAACAAGAGAACTGTTTGGTTCTACACACATATACACCATGGCCTATTTAACATGTATAGGACTGCTTGCCATCTCGGGGAAAAGGGGGAGGGAGGGAGGGGAAAAATTGTAACAGAAGTGAGTGCAAGGGATAATGTTGTAAAAAATTACCCTGGCATGGGTTCTGTCAATAAAAAGTTAATAAAAAAAAAAAGAAAGAAAAGAAAAAAGAAAAAAAAAGAAGCAGAAAAATACGAACAACAACAACAACAACAAAAGATGAATCCTGGATTCTGGAGTCTGAAGACTGAAGTCTTCTCTCCTCAGCATGCTTTGGAAGAGATAATCTGACCCTCTTCCTCAGCCCTCCAATCCGTGTCTTCAGTTGCGTCAGCACAACACATTCATCAAGCACCAATCCTGAGGAGAGCCATCACATCACCATATCATATAGAACAATTATCTCATATTGAGCAGGTAATTAGCCTTAAGTGTTCTGCTGTCTTACATTCAAATATACCTTTTTCAGAGTTCCAGCCCTCTACAGTGGACAATAAAATTTGCCACTCTGGGATGGTTTCACAGCATACATTAATTTGTGCATTGGTATAAAAGGTATATATTTTGTCAGATCTTATCCCAGATACTTGTAATACTCTCTTAATGCCCTTTAATAAAATTCTAGCCACAAGCACTGGATAAGGAGTAAGGTTTTAGTCCAGGTTGTGCTGGTAGGATCAGTCACTCTAGCACACTGTCTCCCTGACGAAGGATTGCTTTTGCAGCAAAAATTGATATTTCCAAGGGTTTCTGAGTGACTCCTTCAACCACATTGGATAAAGTCAGTTCAACTTCTGTCAAAGCCTCTTGAGTTTCTTTTGTAAGCTGACATGGAGAGTTTAAAGCAGTATCTCTCCTTAAAATGTCATATAACTATTGTAATTGATAAGTAGTTAAGCCTAACACTGGACACATCTATTGGATATCTCCTATCAATTTCTGAAAGTCATTTAAGGTATTCAACTTCTCTGTTCTTAAACAAAGTTTTTGTAATGTAATCACCTAGGATATACTTCATATCCTAAATATTGAAAAGGAGCATCTCTGAATTTTTTCTGGAGTTATATGCAATTTGTAGTTCCTTAGTGTTTCTAAGGTCTTTCATAGACATAGTTCTAACATTTGCTGCTCAGGTGAATACCCCAAGATATCATCCATGTAATACAATGTCATAACTTTTGTAAATGCTTTTCTTACTGGATTAAGAGTGGTAGCAACATACATTTGACACATAATAGGGCTAGTTTTCATTCTCTGTGGCAAAACTGTCCATTCATATCTTTTATAAGGCTCAGCTAAATTAACGCTGGGCACTGAAAAGGCAAAACTTTTCTTAGCTTCCTTATTCAGAGGGATAGAATAGAAAGAATCCTTAATGTCTATAACCCAAAGAGGCCATTCTCTAGGCAATTGAGTAGGAGATGGAAGTCCAGGCTGAAGAATTCCCATAGTACCCATCTCTTCATTTATTTTTCTCAAATCAGTCAACATCCTCCATTTTCCAAATTTCTTTTTTACAACAAATACTGGGGAATTCCAAGGACTTAGAGAAGGTTGTAAGTGTCCTTGGTCAAATTGCTCTTCTACTATATCTAATAAGGCCTGATTTTTTTTTCTTTTTAATTGTTAAGGGGCACTGTTCTACCCACATTGGTGTATCAGTTTTCCACTGAATGGTAACAGACGAGAATGCAGGCAGGCCTTCAACAGCAGCCCTGTCTAAAAAGCTGAAGTTATTAGGTTATAAAATCTATAAGAACACATTTGTAATCCTAGATGTTGTAAATGTCTTTTCCCTATAGATTGATGTTTTTTTTTTTCAAATTCAAAAGGAGGAAAAACTCCTGTTTCACTTTCAAATATCCATCTCAAAGGGGTAGCATTAATTTCAGCTGTTATTGATCCTTCTATGCTAGACATATAGGTTTCTGCCTTAATCTTTTGCCAATAATTGGGCCAACTCGGCACCTCTAATAACTGTACGATCTGCAACTGTGTCTATCAACCCTTTCAGTGATATTCCATTTATATAGATAGTGAGCATAGGAAGGTCAGCTGCAATGCTGCAGTTCAAAATATTCCTGGATTCTGTTGATGGGAGTCAAAATATGAATAACTATCATCAAATTGCCTATTAGGAATATATATCAGTAACCCTGATTCTACTACTTCTTATGGTTGATAAGTCACACATTGTCTATCTTTGTTAGTGACTGGGATATTATCTACACATTCCCCAGTTTCCCACATCAGTGTATGGATGGACATTGTTTTGTAAGCACTCTCAGGAGGTGGAATGGTCAAGCCTACTGTGCCTGGAAGGAAAGGATCCATAGGCCAGACAGGAATAAATTTCACCTCCCCAGGTGATGTCTCAGTAGTCCCAGTTGCAGACAACTCTATTCTCTTCTATTGTATTCCCTTTCTCCCATCAGATTGCTTCTCAGCTGTTTGATCATGTAATCTCTTTCTCCCAACAGGTTGCTTTTCAACTGATTGATCATGTTAGATCATTTTTTTTTGCCTGGGGCCCTGGAGCTGGGCCCCATTTCCCATTTCTCTGTGTCAATCTACATTCTGATGTCCACAGGGCCCCTGGAGCTGGGTCCCATATCCCTGTTTTATTCTACATTCTACATTCTGATGCCCAAAGGAAGCCTCTGTTGCATTTTGGACATAGAGTTTTGGGTCTTGTTCTCCCACCCTGTCTTCTGTGCCAACATTGAGCTTTCAGATGCCCTGCTTTACCACATTGAAAGCATTGACAAGTCTCTTTGGAAGTCCCTTGCCAAAAGGGATCTTGTCTTCTCATGTTCAGATCTTGAGAAGTCTGTATCATAGCCTGAGTAGAAAAGGTATTTGTGCCCACTGTGGCACAGCATCTTATGATCTCCTCTAACGGTACTTCTTATACTAATTCCTATTATAAGTCTTCTTCAAACCTCATTAGCATAAATTAGTAGCATAATTTCTGTTGCTACATTTTCTCCAATATTTCATATGAAAGCTGTCTGCAGAAGTCCCACAAAATCAACAGAGGGTTCATTTGGACCTTACATTATTTTCTTGAAGGCTTTCCTTCTATCTTGTCTTCCTGGGAGGGTGCCCCATGCTTTTTAGCAGCAGCGGCAATTTGCTCATATGCTGCTATAGGGTAATTAATCTGTGCTAAAATGTTCTACATAAAGACTTAAACCTGCTAGTTGATCAAAGGTGACTGGTATATTAACTCCAGGTTGTCTATTTCATTCGACTTTTATTCTACAGAGTTCACTATACTCAGAAAGCCATAACAAATTTTGTCCAGGTTCTAAATATGTCCTTGCTATAGATTTCCAAGCACTAGAGGTTAAAATTTCAGAAGTCATATTCTCTTATAACAATATAACATGATGTAGACTCATAAAAAATGCAAGACTTTTTCAGATCTTTGATAATTTCCAGATTAAATGGAGTGTTTTCTTTTCTTTTTTTTTTTGACCTGAAGAGTCAAACTCTTTAATCACAGTGTATGCTTCTTTGCTTAAGTCAGATATATCCTGTCCTTCGTTTTTAGCTTTAATTAATGCCTTTTGTAATTGTGTCATAAGTGGCCAACAAAGCTGCTGCATGGTGGTGCTGATTGAGAAGCTCCACACTCCCTAATTTCATTAGCACTGTACTTAACTCCTTTCTTGTCTAATTCTTCATGTTTTTCAGATGCTTTGTCAGTACCATTCCTATTTACTCCTTTTTTCCTTGTTTTTCTTATTCTCTTATTTTAAACTTGTTGGATTAATTAAAGCCAATTGTATTATGTTGTATATATAGGATGTTTCCTTAGGAATTTAATCAGGATGATTATCATTGCAATATTCAATTAGTTGTTCTCTCACTAGTTTCCATTTATCTGACTCTAATTTTTCTTCCTTAGAGAACCAAGGAGACATGCACTCTAATGTATCTAAGAGTTCAATGATCTGCTCCTAAGTTACCAAAAAAAACCTTGCTTCTTTATTAACCTATGCATTCTACATACTTCACTTGGGGTGGGGAAGACTGTTTTCCTAGTATTTGTCCCAATTTAGTTGAAAAACGAAAGTGACTAGTTTACTTACCCTATTTCCTGGTCACAGCTACTTCTCCACTGAACTTACGATCATGCCCATCGAACTGCTGAGTGTAGGTCCTTACATCCAGAGCCTCAAAATGTAATGTGCTTCTTTTAGTGTCCCACATTTGGCCGCCAAAATGTAATATTCAGGCTAGCTTTCTGGAAGTCCTCCAGAAGGACCTTGGTCTCAGTAGGATAGTCACCCTGAGGATGGACAAGAATAGAGTCCAAAGTCTTTATTGTCTCCTTCACAGTCTATGTCTGTAATAGTCTGACCCAGTCTTCTCCAACAGTCTACCAGTCTGCTAGTCTCAACCAGTCTCAGTCTGATTCTGACTTTATCCCCAGTTCTCTAAGCCCTTAAATACACTTGTACAATTATATCATTACAGTAGAGAATCAGCCAATCTAGAGTGATTATATCATTATATCAACCTAGAGTGATTATGTCATTATGTCAAACTAAAGTTGTTGTTTCATTATATCCATACTAGATATATATGAACTAGAGAACCATTATCTCATCAGTTCCATTGAGTAAACACCTTGTTTCTAGTATACTTCTTCAGAGTTCAGGCCCTCTACAATTTAGAATAACTTAAATTTTTGCAAGGTTCTTGATGTGTTGTTTAGTAAATTGTTAAGTACATAAAATAAAGGTATTCTAATTATGCTGAAAATTTGAAGTAATTGTATTTCACTTAAGTCCCTGCTGAAATGCTTAGTATGGATGACCAAAACAATTAAATCCTGGGTTAGTCTGGGTACTAATCTGAGTAACAAACATTCCCTGCCTTCTATAAGACTTCTTTGCCAGTCTTTTGTTTCCCTTACTTTTGGATGTGATTGGTCCATTTTAATAATCAAATGTACCTTATATTTTAATTTTACTTATTCTGAGTATATAGGCAATCCAATGAAGAAACACTTTTTTTAAAGAGTTCACAACACCTTTGTGTTTTGTCTGTGTATGTGTGTGTGTGTGTGTGTGTGTGTGTCATCACAGAAAGAGAAATTGCAACACTATGCTATAGTTTGCTTTAGAAAAGAAAAAGAAAAGAAACCAGTCATAGAACAGCAACAAATTTGAATGTCTTCTTTGGCATTTGATGATTTGGGGATTGATAAAAATTTAGTTCTTCTCACCCCCATGGTATAGGAATTCATGGGGCAAGAGGAATTTTGAGAATAAATAACTTTGATTTTGAAAGAAATAAATTATCCAAGCAAAGAAAAACATGATGGCAGGAAAACAGGTATGAGAGATACAGATTCAATTGGAAATGTGTCTCAAATAAAAATTGGTCCAGCAAATTCTAATATAAAACTGTCAGTTGATAAAGAAATATCCATCTTAAAATCATGCTATATGAAATTTTAAATATTTATATTAGTTCTTGTTCATCTATTAACTAAAGTCCACACTCCACATTTACAACAGTAAAGTGGTTGTGTGTCCTAAATGCTTTCCAAAAAAAAGTATCTTCAGTAATTCATATAGGCTATTTTCCTAATATCTTTGGATAGAAATAGATATTTATTAGGACTACACAAAACTTACCTGTTTGAGAGTTTGAAATGGATTTGACTGCTTTTCCAAGTATAGACTTTTATTTTCAGGAATTTTTTTTTGTTGTTGTTGTTTTGGTTTGGTTTGATTTGGTATGATTTTTTTAGCTATGAGGTTCTATTTAGCCCTTTGATTTCCCATTAAAGTCTACGCTTTCAAAACCTAAATTCACTCTAGTGGTAAAAATTTCACTGGAACAATTTCTAAAGCTTCTGGATCATTTTCTAAATAATAAACATCTCCCTGCATGAAATCCCTCAGCAGCAGCATTATCCTTTCCTCTGTGATGATGTTCTAGCAAACAGAGCAGTAAAGAGAAATTATCCCACAGAGCCAAAAGTTCTGCCTGTTCAAACTGGACCAAATTCAAATCTTATTCTAGACCCATTACTACTGTGTTTTTCAATCTGCAGAATTTATGAATTAGGCCCACCATGAATAGATAAAACCATTTCCCTGGAGGGAAGAGGAATTAAATAAGGAATTTTTGTAAGGAAAACTATAGTAAGGGTTAGAAAAAGAAGTAATGGATTCATCACTTCTTAGAAAAGGGAGGGCTGATTTAGCCTTATCTTCCTATGAGGACAATGTTATTCTCTTCTTTGTTGTCAATTTCTCTTCTAAACCTCTACATCCTCTTCTTTAAGTAAGATAGTATTCTCAAAAATCAATTACCTGCCAAGCCCCTTGTTACCTGTAGACTTCAATAACCATGTTATCCCAGGATACAAGTCAGGGTTATGAATTCACATTTTAATTTGAAAATTTATAGCAGTTTTATGTTTTCTTTCTTTAATAAGCTCAAGGCTGTGATGAAATTCAACATGATTTTTGTTGTTTTAGTTTAGCATTTCTGGTTCAATTCATAGTTTTTTATACTTATGATCTTATTTAAAAATATTTTTTCCACTGAGAAGATCTATTCAATACAGAATCCTTGCTCTAGAGAGTGTTGCAAATGATAATTAATTCATTATTAAGAATAGCTCTCTAAGGTCAGCTAGGTAGAAGAGACGTATTTATTAAAATAAATACAAATAAATGAAGGAAAATCTCCTTGAGAATTCACAAAATAACACAAAATATGACATATAAATGAATGCAGAAAATCAAAGTTTAAGAGAGGAAAAATTCAGAAGGAATTCACATTAATAAGAATTATGGCAAGACTAGCCCAAGGCCTCAGGTTGGCTAATAGATGGATTTCTAAAAAGTTCTTTCCTTGTTCTTATTTTTCCAAGCCCTGGGAAGACTATTATATAAATGATTACATTAATTCCATGATATTTCAATTATTCAGTTATACTGCCTTTAGATATGATAACCATTTTTGTACTTTTCATGCTTTAAAAATAATCTCTTTAGAAATGTGATCAGGAATCTATACAATGTGGAAATGAAATAGGACATCATAATCTGGAATCTAACTCCATCTCCATTCTCAAAGCATATATTCTCACATACTACTCAATGTAGGCAATTAAAATTAGGAAGAAGACTGTTTGAAAGAGTAAAGGCATCTATAAGAAATGACCAGCAGGATGAACACAGAGAGGCTTGGAGAGACTTACATGAACTGATGCTCAGTGAAATGAGCAGAACCAGGAGATCATTATGTACTTCAACAACGATACGTTGATAGTATGAGGATGTATTCTGATGGAAGCAGATTTCTTTGACAAAGAGATCTAACTCAGTTTCAATTGATCAATGATGGACAGAAGCAGCTACAACCCAAAGAAAGAACACTGGAAAATGAATGTAAACTGTTTGCATTTTTGTTTTTCTTCCCAGGTTATTTCTACCTTTTAAATCCAATTCTTCCTGTGCAACAAGAGAACTGTTTGGTTCTGCACACATGTATTGCATCTAGGATATACTGTAACATATTTAACATGTATAGGACTGCTTGCCATCTCGGGGAGGGGAAAAATCGGAACAGAAGTGAGTGCAAGAGATAATGTTGTAAAAAATTACCCTGGCATGGATTCTGTCAATAAAAAGTTATTAAAAAAAAAAAAGAAAAAGTAAAGGCAGCATTCTCTGCTTAAGAAAAAAGATTTGCAAAAATTAGATATGTTTCATTGTTGACTATTAATTGAAAGTAGAAGATTGACTAGGTAGAACTGGTTATGTAGATTAAAAGATTCAAACTTATCTAATACACATATTTATATTATATAATTATGTTATGTTTATGTATTATTGTTTATATTAATATTCTATTCATTCTATTTTTATTTATATTTATTTAACATTTATATTATAAATATGTATGAAATAATTATTTAAAATAATATTATAGATTAATTACCATAATTATATATTGGGTTCTATAAATTCTTGAAGCATCATATCTAGGGACTAAGAGCCACATTATTATTCTTTTGCAATTTACAGCTGAATATTTTTGTATTATATACACTTTGCTTGATCAACCAAAAGAATCTTCCTGAATTTAAGTAAAAACACTTCTACTACTTATTGAACATTTTAGGTCACACTATTATTTATTATTTTAACTTTAAATTTTAAACTACTTTAACTTAACTATAAACTACAAAAAAAAAAACTGCAGGGACTCTCTACTATAAAGAAAATTAATAACAAATTGATTAGCCTAGTATTCAAGACCCTCCATGATCTGCTGCTTCAAACTTAACTCTTATTATTTTTCCTTCATATACTTTACATTCTGAATGAACTAGATTATTCATTGCATTTCATTTTATCCTATCTTGTGGGCATGTAATCCTTCCTGCTACATCTTCACTAAATGAAACTATTACTTTCCTTCAGGGTATCACTGGAGTGACATCTTTATCAAGCTTTCAACTTTTTTCCTGTATACTTTGTGTTATACTTCCTATCACAGTTTTCTAATAAAATTGTTTAGATTTTCATGTGCTTATATTCTTTTTTAAAAATTTTAAAGATTATTTTTTTAAAAAAAGTATTTCCCTCCAATCCTTACCTTGCCCACTGAGAAGACAACATTATACATGTATAATTGTGCAAAACATATTTTCATATTAACCATACTGCCAAAATACAGTAAAAAGCAAGAAACATATATTTTAAAAGTTTATGCTTCAATCTGCATCAATACTTTATTATTTCTCTTTCTGGAACTGGATAGCATTTTTCTCATCATGGGCTCTTTGGAAATGTCTTGGATCTTTGTCTTAATCAGTTACTGAGTCATTTACAATTATCTTTATAATATTTGTTTTATTGTTCACAATGGTTTCTTTTTGTCCTGCTTACTTCACTTAGTATCAATTCATTTAAGACTTCCCATATTTTTTCCTGACAATATCCTGCTCATCCTTTCTTAGACCATAATATTGTTCAAATCATATCACGATCATACATCACAATTTGTTCAGCTATTCCCTAACTGATGAATAATCCCACAATTACCATTTCTTTGCAAAGAATAAAAAGATCTACTGTGAATTACTTTTGTATAAATAAGTCTTTTGTCCTTTTCTTTGTTCTCCTTGCTATATAGAACTAATAACAACATTGCTAGATAAAAAGAAATGCACAGTTTTATATCTCTTTAGTTCTAAATTGTTCTGCAGAATTGGAGCAATTGACAACTGCATCAGCTATGCATTAGTGTCCCTATTTTTTCCACATGCTGTTTAACATTTGCAATTTTCCTTCTCTGACATGTTAGCCAATTAGTGGTATGATATTTCAGAAGTGTTTTAAATTACATCTCATTATTCAAGAATGATTTAAGGCATTTTAATGTAACAATTGATAGCTTTTTAAAAATCTACCTATTCATATCTGTTGACCATGTATCAGTTGGAAATGGCTTGCATGTTTATAAATTTAGCTGTTTCCTATCTAGTAGAGAAATGGAGACTATCAGAGAAATTTGCTATAAATACTACCCCATGCCCATTTCAAATTTTCCTTCTAATTTTGTCTATGATTTTATTTGTGCAAAAGCTTTTTAATTTGATATAATCAAAATTATACATTTTGTCTTCTGAGAGTCTCTCTAATTCTATTTTGGTCATAAAATCTCCCTCTATCCATAGATTTGACAGAAATATATTCCATATTTGTAATATCTGGGCTAGCTTCCTGGAGGTCCTCTGTACGGGCCTTGGTCTCAGCACGATTGTCACCACAAGGATAATCAGGAATAGTGTCTAAAGTCTTTACTGTCTCCTTCACAGTCTGTCTTCTTCATAGTCTGTTCACTCTGACTCACTGACTGACTGACCCCCTCCCCAGTTCTCTCAGCTTAAATATCTTATTTCAATTACATTATTATAACATACTGAGAATAAGCCAATCTAAAGTGATTATATCATCATATCAAACTAGAATGATTATATCATTATATCATACTAGATATATGTGAACTAGAGAACCATTATCTTATAAATTCCACTGAGATAACACCTTGTTATTAAATATCCTTGTTTCAAGTTCTTCTCCAGAGTTCTGGCCCTCAACACATATTTCATTTCCCCTAATTTTAGTTATGACATTACCTTTTATATAAAATCATTTATCCTTCTGCCCTGATCTTATTATACAATGTGATGTATTGGTCTATATCTAGTTTCTTCCAAAATCTTTTTCAATTTTCCAAGAACTTTTCATCATATTGTGAATTGTTACTCCAAAAATTTAGATCTGAGGGTTTATTAAACATTGGATCCATTGTCATTTTCTATAGTATATTACATAACTAATCTATTCATCTGATCCATCACTTGATTTCATAGAAATGTTTTCATGATTCCCATTTATATCCAATTTTACGATGTTATTTTTGGTTGTAATTCTAATTCTTGCCTTCTATAATATCATATTTCAAAGTTATCAATCTGTGCATACCCTTTGATCCAGCAGTGTTACTACTGGGCTTATATCCCAAAGAGATATTATAGAAAGGAAAGGGACCTGTATGTGCAAAAATGTTTGTGGCAGCCATTTTCATAGTGGCTAGAAACTGGAAATTGAATGCATGCCCACTAATTAAATAAATTGCGGTATATGAATGTTATGGAATATTATTGTTCTGTAAGAAATGACCAGCAGGATGAATACAGAGAGGCTTGGAAAGACTTACATGAACTGATGCTGAGTGAAATGAGCAGAACCAGTAAATCATTATACACTTCAACAACAATACTATATGATGATCAATTCTAATGGAAGTGGTTTTCTTCAAAAATGAGAGGGTCCAAATCAGTTCCAGTTGATCTGTAATGAACATAACCAGCTACACCCAGAGAAAGAACACTGGGAAATGAGTATGGACCACCACATAACATTTCCACTCTTTCTGTTATTGTTTGCTTGCATTTTTGTTTTTTCTACTCAGGTTATTTTTATATTCTTTCTAAATCTGATCTTTCTTGTGCAACAAAACAAATTCCAAATCTAGGCAATGAATATGCAGACTTAATTGATAATTAAATTATGAAATAGGGGAAGGATTCTGGGAAGATGGCAGAGTAGGTCAGAAAGTTTCAAGCTCTCAATATTTCCAGCAAAAACAGAACAAATTTGCATTTCAGGGTGAACATAGAACAGTGAAAAACAGAAAAAAGTCTTGGCGCAGAATAGGGGTCCTCTTGGGATAATATGAGAAGACCTGAAAAGACCCCCAGGATGTGGTTTAACCAATGTGATATGTAAATACTTCTAGGCTACTTCCATGAAACAGCAAGAGGGACCCTGAGGCTAGCTGGGTTCAGCAAAAGCCTTATCATGAACCACAGTTGTTTTTACCTCCCAAATAGCTAGAGAAGTCAGAAATCTAAGTCCAAAAAGACTGAGGGAACCTCTGGAAACCAAGTCCAACTGTACTATTGCCCTGGGCAAGAAGAAACCAGCATACCCAGTGAGTACAGAAGCAGGAGGGCATAGATACTGCTAAGTACTTCCAAGAGGGCAGAAGTCAAAGGGGAGAAATGAAGTGAAGAGAGAGGCACCATCATCCACCCATCTCAAGATGAGATGTACTTACACTAATAATTCTCATTTTTAAAAAATGGACAGGAAGAGAGGATCCAAACTTACTGTGGGAATAGGGAAGACCAGGGTTCATCTTCAGAGGAGGACAATAAAGTTAAAAAAGCATTTTCTACTCCAAAGAGTAACATTGAAAGTACAATTTGAGTAAAATTGAAGAATTTCAGAACTTTGTCTAAATCAAATCTGAATTTAATAGAAAATATAACATGTAAAAGGCAACATCAAAGATTAATTTGAAGGGATTCAACATGGACAAATAGTTTAGGGTATTTTTTTTGTTTATTTTTTGCACAGAAATGTACACCACATATTTAAGATTAATATCAGTAATTAGATAGCTTGAAAAAAAAGATTTTGGCACTTCTAAAAACAAAACTGTCTAGGAAAAGGTAAAATAATAAGGATGTAATGAGGGGCAGAGGAAGAATAGACACAAAGGCATTAGACAGGGGAGGAAGAGTGGTAGTTCTAAAAGCTTCTCACATCAAGAATGGGTTAAAAAGGAAACTATATAGATATAGATATTGTAATATATGTCACATATACATATCTTTCTATCTATATATACACACATGCAGACACACACACAAACATATATATATATATATATATATATATATATATGTATATGAAATCATCCTCCAAAATACATAAAGAATTGGGGGGGAAGGAATAAAATAAGATGAGGTATAGAAGGATGTTTAAATCAGTGGGAGTGGGATAAAGAGGGGAGGAAAGATTAGAGGGAGAAAATATGGGAGGGATCCATGGGTGGGGGGAGGTTAAGTAATGGCAAGGCAAGTTAAAAAAAAGAATTAAAGTAGAATAGTTAGCAGGGATAGGAAATAAGAGATATATGCCAATGCTATGACAAAAATCAGGAAAATAATTTATTAGAAATTTTTTAAAATAGGACTAGTAGTCATGGACCTATAAAATGAGAGAAATCTATATTATATGTTGGCCATATTCATATTATTTTAGATGCATGTTTACATATTTGTAAATGTGCCTGTATATATACATATATATCTATGTGTGTATGTATGTAGGTGTATGTGTGTGTGTATAGATAGATAGAGAGAGAAATAGATGTGAATGTGTATAAACATCCTACCACATATATATACATATGTGAAAGGGGAAAAAAGAATGAAGTAAAAAGTACACAATAGAGAACCAATAATATATAAGAAATATAAACAAACAACAATCATGACTATAATCTCATCTATTATTATATATGCTTTTCTAGGTTCGTGTATTTTCCCCCAGTAATGAAAGAGTTAAGGTTGCCCAAGAGAATCAAGGTTTTCAGATAGGGGTAAGTTTCTCATTCCATTACTTAGGTTGAGTCAGCCCTTCTCTAATGTAACTAGTACTTCCTGTGTTAGTTTACAAACTAAATTAGTGGTGTCTAGGTTAGCAAGGTTATCTCAATGCATATGTAACATTTTTATATACACATAATGTAATTACTTTTGTTTATCATGCCTGAAATGCTTTCTGTACTGGCAATTTGCCACTTTTGTTTGATTTTAATAAAAAGATACCAAAAAGTCTAAGGGTAATGGGGCAGTGGGAAGACAGAAGACAAAAGAGAAGGAAAAAGACTGCAGAGATGTAATACCACAGAAGTGGCAAACAGAAGTTAAGAGCAGTTAGAGAGAACTACCTTTGAGTATAGTTAGTGTCTCAAGTTAACAGACAATGAGTTATAAGCACACACACACATACACACACACACACATACACACACGCACACATAAATTTATATATCAGCTCTTGCATAGAAACAGCTAGCTGAGAGCTGAGAGTAGCCAGCTCCTGATAAGAGGAAAAGTTAGAATTCCAGTTACTCCTAGGAAATTACTTAGAGATCTGCCTCCCTGTATCTTAGTACTATTTGGTTATGAAAATACTGGACTTGCCTCCTTTTGTTGATATGAAATAAACCTGAGGGAAGAAAATATATCATCCCTCAGAACACACACAAAGACCTTTCTTGAAAAGGAAATCTATTGTTACATATTTTGAATTCTCCCTGATGTTCTACTATGCTCATGACAATGTTTTGTTATTTGTTTTGATTTTCCTTTTCTGTCTTTCTTTTTCTATTTCATTATATTCTTATTTTGTATTTAGTTTTAAATAAATAAATATGTTTAACAATTTTTTAAATGAATTATGAAATAGGGGAAGGTATTCCTGGTTGTTTGGGTGTTCAATGGGAAAGAGCACAATTGGCAGCAAGAAATCTAGTGGCAATCACACTTTAATCACACTTTAAACACAGTAATTATAAGAGCAAAAAGGCCATATTAACAGAGAAAAGTGGTGAAAAGTGGTACAGAAGCAGAAAGCAGCATGTGGACAGGCAATGGAATTGTAAAGGAAGGCAGGCAGCATGGAGGAAAGAATAAGGAAAAGTAGAAATAATGAATCTCACTTACATAACCACTTATCACGGTTGCATAGAGTGACATGGATCTGATTAAGATGAAAGAATACTTGGGGGTGGATTAAGGTTTGAATTTTCTTTTTTTTCTTTTTTTTTTTTTTTTTTTAGTTTTTTAGAATTTTTGTCAAGAAAGAAAGCAATACTACCACCTCGAAAGTAGTTCATTAATCCATTGAAATCATCTCAAAGTTATTTGTAAAACTTCAAAGTTATCAACTCAAAATAATTAGCACTTTTTTTTTTTTTTTGGATAGTCTAGAGCTGAGGAGATCTACAAACTTTGAGAAACCACCTAGATGGCTTCCCTTGGTTCAGCACATATTATCAATGTGTATTGTTGTTAATATATCATATAAATTATATGATATATGTTATATTATTTCCCTGATAGGGAGAAAAGACTCCAAAGATCATTTATTTTATATCACATATGATTTATTCATATCATATAATTATATCATATAATATATGATTTCTCCCTATCAGGTTCCCTTTTGTAATATTATTTCTTTCTATATTACCTTTATACTGGCTACTTACGAACTTCTTATTCTGACTAGAAGTGGGGAGATTGAGACCAGAATATGAAACAAAAAATAATAATTAATATTAACAATCATATCTGTGCAAAAATTGAATAATTTGAACTTGGTGTTCTTACTGGCTTTCTAATAATTGGAGCTCTTTAGCTAAAACTTGATTACCATGAATCAGGGATTGGGATGTTTTTGGTGTTGCAGTTTTGTTTTGTTTTATTATCATTCCTTTAGCATAGTTTGGATAGATTTACACTAGAGTTCTTTCCAATTTGGGGATACTATAATTCTATGATTCTTACTTCACACTACTTTGAATTAAGTGAATGGCCCATTATGATAGTTTATACTGAGATTTATGTCAGGACTTGCATTTGATATAAAAACCAGCTATAAATATATTAATTTTGAGGTATTTTAATTGTTTTTCTCTTTCATAGTGATTATATTCAAGTTAAATATGTCAACACAATTTTAATTACTTCTAATTTACATTTTAACTTCCTTTAACATCTGACAATTAATCACTTTTTACTATATGAAGCCAATTATGATTCAGATTTTTTTTATCATTTGAACAATGAAATCACTATCAGATATTGATGAAACACAATAAAAATTGATTTTTTTCCCTTTGAAAAAATTTGCAGAATAAATAAGGTTTAAATTTCTGTAACTTTTAATTATTCTATTTTACATAGAGAAGAAAGATCTAAAGATGTATATGATTCATTAGCAACTATATATTACACTGATATCTTCTAAGGAAATAATAATAATAGCCATAAATTGCCACATAAAAAGCCATATTAGGCCTTCCAATAGCTGTTTTAAGAGCATTTATCAAACTGATCAAAGTAGGGCCAAAGATACTTTATATTTCTAGATTTTTTTCAAGGGGAATATTGCACCCATTGTTAATTTCAATTAAATCTTCCCTGGTGGCAACTAAACTATATAGTGAAGACATACTAGACAAGGATGTATACATATTTTATAGATAAATATTTATGTAAATATACGTATATGTGTGTTTGTAAATTATTGAAGAACTATCAATTAGTATTGAGTGCTTTAATTTTTTAAAGAGAAATATTCCATTTCTATTTGAGAAAGTGAAATCTTCTATCGCTTAATTTTTTAAATCTTCTGTAGGAGATATATGTTCTTCCCTTAATGCAATTATGTCAGTTGATCATCATAAACATTCCTCTTTTATTCAGGTTTCAACCCATTATCTTATCCAAAACAAGTAGATTCTTTTCAGAATCAAATGGTACATTGAAGGTGTACTTTTTTGCAAAAAAAAAAAAAAAGAAAGAAAGAAAAAATAGAGGTAAATGTAATGTATATTCCTCAAACAATATGGCATTCTTAGAAAATAATGGCACTTTTTAATGACCTATCTTAAAATCATCAAAAGTAGACAGCAGTGCCACAAGATAGCTATTAGAGAGTCTTTCTATGGAATGATCTGAAGTATTCTCTATTGTTACAAATGCTGTTGGAAAATTCCTTTATTTCAAAAAACCACTCAATATATTGATTAACATCTATGAGTAGACTTAGTCACAGAATTGAATAGTTGAAAATAATTATTTACCTCCACAAACATCCAGGTAAGGTTGACCACATACTTTCTCACATACACACACACTTATAAATCTCTCTTGAACTGACCTATTTTGGAAGTTTAAAGTTCCATTACAATCCAGTCTTTCATTAAGTTAAAGAAAGCTTTCTTCTGAAGTTGAGAAATCTTTATGATGGATAACATATAAAGGACAGCAATAACTTTGTATCAATTGGTTTATAAGATCCTTTTTCAGAGGACAATTAAATTAAACCTTTGATAAAAATCAAAGAAATAGATAAAGACTAGCAAAAACACAGAAATATCCATATTTGAAAGGTTTCCTGAGGTCCTATCCATACTTGATTAGGAACTTTCTCCACAACAATCCTAATGAGTGGTAATCAAAGTTTTTCCTGAAAATTGCTAGTGAAAAGGAATCAGTTACATCCTTTGGCAATCCCTTCCATTTTGGGATATTTCTAATTGTTAGAGAATAACCTTGTCCTACCTAACTCTATCTTTATAACTTTCCCTATAATATAAGCTTTGTCTTTAGGAAATATAAAAATAAATCAGATTTCTCTTCTATATGATAAACCTTGAAATACTTAAGGACAATTATTATGATTTCCTTAAAACTACTCTTCTCAAAGTTAAACATTCTCAGTTTCTTCAATCACAGCTCTCATGGCATTGTCTCCTAATTCTTCATGATACAAATTACCTTCTTCTTAATGTTTTCTGAAATGTTACTGATGTTCTGCTAAACTATAGCACATTTTAAACATATAACAATACATCATTCTGACAAAGGAGTAGACAATATTTTCATCATCTCTGGTCTTTTCAGTTTTTTTCTTTTATTTATTTAATATTTTTTTCCTAATTATATCCAAAACAAAAAAAAATTACATTTGTTTCTAAAATTTTTGAATGCTAGGTTCTCTCCTTTATCCCCATCTACATGCAAAACATTTCCATAGAAGTCAAGGTGTGAAAAAAATCACAGATCTCCTAATGAAAATAAAAATTCTCAAGAAAAATTAAGAGAGAGAGAGGAGGAAGAGGAGGAGGAGGGAGAGAGAGAAAAACAGAGGAGACAGAGAGATAACGAGACAGGAGAAAGAAAGAGAGAGAGAAAGAGAGAAAGAGAGAGAGAGAGAGAGAGAGAGAGAGAGAGAGAGAGAGAGAGAAAATGAGAATGATTCAGTCTGTATTCAGACACAGTTCCTTCACTGGGTATGGATAGGATTTTTCAGCATAAGTCCTTCAGAGTAGTTGTGGATGATTGTACTACTAAGAATAGCCAAATCATTCACAACTAATTATCTTGGAACATTGCTATTACTTTGTGTGTAGTAAATTTCACTTTGCTTGAGTTTATAGAGGACTTTCCAGTTTTTTTTTTCCTTCCTGAGAGCATCCTGCTCATCATTTCCCATAGAACAATAATATTCCATTACAAACACACCACAGATTATTCATCAATTCCCTAATTGATGGGCACCTGCTCAATTTCCAATTTTTTTCCTCTGACAAGAGAGTTGCTATGAATATTTTTATACATATAGATCATTTTCCCTTTTAATGAATCTCTTTTGGTATTCATGACAAGTAGTGGTGGTGTTCTGTCAAAGGATATGCATGAATTTATAAACCTTTGGGTACAGATCATATATTTTGATCATTTATCATTTGGGAAAGACTTTTTTTTTTTTTTATAAATTTGACTCAGTTCCTTTTATGTTTGAAAAAAGAGGCCTTCTCAGAGAAACTTGCTTCGAAATTCTTTTTCCAATACCTATTGGTAAGTGTATTTACCCTATTTATTTTCTTCTTTCACCCTTTTGTCCCTCCTCAGAAGTGTTTTGGTACTGACTATTCCCTCCCCCAATATGCCCTCTCTTTTATCACCTTCATCCCTTCCCTTATGCCATTCTCTTTCTATTTTCCTGCAGGATAAGACAGATTTCTATACTCTTATTGAATACGTATGTTATTTTCTCTTTGAGTAAATTCTGATCAAAGTAAAGTTCACTTTCTCCCTCTCTCATTCTCCTCTTCCTCTCAACTGTAAAAATCTTTGTTTACCTCTTTTTTAAGACAAATAATTTGCATCATTCCACTTCTCCCTTTCCCTTTCTCATACTACATTGTTCTCTCACCCTTTAATTTCATCATTTAAAAAAAATTACCTTTTGGTATTTAACCCACATATATGCCCTCTGTCTACATATACTTCTTCCTACTGCCATAATAATGAGAAAGTAATTTAGAATTGCAAGTATCATCCTCTAATGTAGGAATATAAAGAGATTAAACTTTATTATGTTGCTTATATTATCACTTTACCTCCTTATGCTCCCACCCTGGTGTCGCAGAACTTTCTTGCTTACCTTCTAAATTCATTTTGGCTGGAAAATATTCTATTCTCTCTTTTGGGGTGTTCTGATGTTCTAAAATTTATTTAAAGTCATTAGTTAAAGAAATTTGGAGCATTTGGGGAAGAGGTTGGGTGAATTACTGCCTTTACTCCACCATTGTGGCTCCATCTCTCTGATCTTTTGAAAAATAATGTTTAATATTCTTCTATTTAATTAAATCTTTGATTCACACAGTAACTAATCCTCCATTATAAACCTATGAATTGTGGCATCTGTTATTGTATCGTAAAGTTGTTTTTTCTAAAGAATCTATAAGACCTCTTGATCATAACAGTTGTTCATTGTTATTTGGACTGGATGTATTTGGATTTTCTTTTTATGTAGTAGCTCTGAATTTTGGCTAGGAGATTACTAGGATTTGTAACATTGGGGTTCCCAAAGTTCCTAGAATACCTCATATTGGATCCTTCCCCTATCTATTCCTAATTCCATAAGACATCTAAAAGTCAAAGTGTGCTCGAAGCAAAGTTATGCAGTGGAGTCTGCAAGTCCTAGGAATTCAGAATTTTCTAACCATCCCTTATACAATAATGCCCCAGTTTTTAATGTTTATGAAAAGTATATCTAGCTCAATTCTACAGGTACAACAAATAATATAAAGGAATTAACTAGATGCAATGCATATGATAAAGCTTGAAATATTATATAAAATCATGTTTTTATTCTACAATCTTCTACAAATTACATGCAACATCCAATTCATCATAGTTTAAGGAGCTTTCACAATTTCAAATTCACAAAACATGTGGGATGTGAAATCCCACATCCCAAAATAGGTTGACTGTTCTGCCATTAGCATTGTTTTTTACATAATCAAATGAAATGAAAGATGTCTGTCAGTCATAGTAACATTTTCACATAAAAGATATATGATTTTTGGAATGTGACCTCAGGACTATTTTCCAGTATATTTTTGAAAAAGAAAAAAGTAATTAAATTTAAATATTTTTTAAATTTATATTTAAAATGCAATTTAAATATATTAAATATTTAAATATTAATTAAAATTAATTAAATAAAAATTTTAAAAAATAATTAAATTACAATATTTAAATATTTTTTTAAATTTATTTTTATAAAGAATAGCTTTCCTGGTAGAGCCAAGATGGTGGAGACAACACCAGTTTCTCTCTGACCTTCTCTTTAACCTTCACACTAATTGTGAAATCCAGCCTTTGAATTAGCTCTGGACTGGCAGAACCCACAAATATTGGGAGTGCAACAAATTATCAGCAGAAGATAATTTTGAGGATTGTCAGAAAAGATTTGTTTCAATTAAAACTGGGGGGAGACAGCCTAATACAAATAGCTCACCACAAATTCCAGTGAAGACAGTGCAGAGTCCTGGGGCATTGCTGACTCCGCCAATGTTGCTAACTCTGCAGGGCAGTGCAGACTTCACATGGCAGAGATTCTATGCAGAAGAATCTATACAAAAGATCAATAGTGAACCCCAAAACACCAGAATCTCACAGGACCTGGCCACGCCCACCTAGCACCAGGAATGAATTATGACTGACCCAGCACAGTTGTGACCCCTTGGAAAAACCCCCCTTTGTCCTAAAGGCAGACCTTAACTTAAAAAAAAAAGAGCAAAAAAGTAAAGAGGACTCTGACAATAGACATAGAACAGGGGAAAGGGAAAGAGAAAATTATAATTTGGGGTTATAAAATGGCAGAAAATACAGAATTAGTAGTTTTAACTGTAAGTGTAAATGGGGTGAACTCTCCCATAAAACATAAGTACATAGCAGACAGGATTAAAAGCCATAATCCTACAATATGTTGTTTACAAGAAACACATTTAAAGCAGAGCAAAACATACAGAGTAAAGGTGAAAATAGTATGCTTTGCTCTTCATTCAGACCCTAACTCTTCTTTGGAAGTGGATAATGTATTTCATCAAGAGTCATTGTACAGTATTGCTATTATTTTGTACAATGTTTTCCTGATTGTGCTCATTTTACTTTGATTTGAATTAGTTTTAGGTCTTCTAAAACATCCTGCTGGCTATTTCTTATACAAAGTATCCCATTACAATCTTTCATCATAAATAATTGAGCTTTGAGTTTGTGTCTTGATCTTCCCTATAAACATAGTAACTTCTGTGGTCTCATTGTTTTTTGTTATTGTTTTGTTCACATTTCCAGTCCAATTTGTGACTTTATTTACTACAAAGTTGGGCTTTATTCTTGGTGTTAAGAGGACATTGTCTCAAGCTTATTGTCTAAAAAGCATGGAAAACTAGCCAGTTACCTTCATTATGTTTGGAGGTTTGTTGTGCTGAGGGAGTCAGGTGGCCTACTCTACTGACATGAACCTGGACCTCCCATTGCTGGTTTATCCAGAAATCACATGCTCTAGACTAAATTCCTCTTTTACCTGAGTGACACTTTTCTACCAATCTTCTGAGTAATCTTGTGATGTGTTTTGACACTCCAAAATTCATTGAATAAGATCTGGGAGGGTATTACTGGAGAAAACTATTTAAGTTCCTCATCAAAATAGCTAAACTTAAAAAAAATAGCTAAATTTAAAAGTTTTTATATTGTGAAAAAAATCTAAAGTAATAACCATTTATGTATTTAAAGAACATAGTATATGATATATGAAATATCTTAAAAATTTAGTATTATCTTTAATCTTAGCTAAAATAAGCCTACACATTGTAAGAGATGTGTCTAATGATTTATAATAACTTAGCACTTGAAGATGGTGGTTTTATTTTTAAAAATGTAATATGCTGACCTATCAAATCAAGGTATAAAATTATTTTCTTTTAAAAAATGAAAATTTTTAAAAAATGAAATTAATCATATTATTTAGTTCACCTAGCCCCTTTCATGCAAGCCAAATGACATTTATATAAGTATCTTGATTGACACTTCTTGAGTCTTATAAGATCATAGACTTAGAACTAATTGGCATCTTAAAGGATTGGTTCTCTTATTTTATAAATGACAAAGGTAAAATAATTTGCATAAGTTCACAAAAGTGCATTCTTTCACTTTATCAAGAGATATTACATCATCTTTGTGGTTTTGGGGTAATTCCCTACAACTTGTTTATTAGCCCTAAATGGCTTTTTTCTTCTGAGATAATAGAATTTCTACAATGAGAGCCAAACAAACAACCATATCCACAATACCTTCTTAAAATCACAGGTGTGTATTTTTTGAGATTTGAATATTTGAGATTTGAACATTATAATCTTAAAATAATATTAAGCACAAGACCTTCCAAAAGTACATAAATAATATGACTCATCCTAGTTGTTTAATTTACTTATAAACACTTACAAAAGTATAATTAATTCTATTCCATCTGTAACAATAAAAAGTAGCCAGAAAAGAGAATTTATTTAATAATATTAGTTTCTTTATGAAATGTTAATAAAAAATAATTTTGACACCAATCTTGTCATGCTGGTGCTTTATTTTCAATGTAAATAAATACTTCAAGGAATAGTGCTTAAATCAATCATTACTTTGTGAAACACCTACTATAAGCCACATATTTATAACACTAAGGATAGTATACCATCCAATGGTTAATACTATATTTCTCTGGGAGCTTTTAAATAATACAAAATGAGGACAAAAAGTTGGTGTGAAGTGCCTTCAATTGTAGCCTTAGGGAAATTTTCTTTTTAAATACTTTAAATATCTCACCAAGGCTGGAAATAAAGAGACCATTAGTGGACCTGACAACATTGCCTTTTTTCATGGAAGCTTTGACTGTTTCTTTTCTGATTTGAGTCAATTTGCCTCTCCTTGGAAAGCTTTAGTGATTCACTTATTTTCAAGGGTCTATCCTACTGATGCAGGATATAATACGAAGACCCAACTGCATTTAGTTTTACTGCATCTCAGAATTTTCACAATTAATTGATCCACCAGCCTCAATCTTTCCAACAAAATGGATAAACAGATACACCATTAGACTTCAAGAATTTGATTATGGTAAGATAGCCTAGATTTTAAAGCTTGTTAACCTTAAGAATACTTTTGTGTGAAATTTTCTTTACTTACAAGTTTGTAAGCCATGAATCTGATGAATCATAATGTTATGAAAATGTGGTCCATAGATTTTTTTCCCAGGATAAAAGAACTAATTAGCCACTTGAACTACTTAAAATTACTTATCATAAACCTTCTCAATACCCTGTAGTGTCAAATAGAGAGAAGTAAAGTACAAGAAAAAGGAGAATGAAAGATCAAGGAATCCTATTCTTAAATTAATTATTCAGTCACCCTGGGCTCTTCCTCCAGTCCCTATTTCCATATGCTCTTTCTCCCTGTGCTGGCTACACCCTTAGCCAGATATCAAATCTTTTTAGCAATCTGGGCAAATATAAGGCCTTCTAGAGCAAATGCCATTGTTTGAATACCTCTATCATAGGTATCATATAATCGCTTTTCCATATGAAATATAGTTTAATAACTTCCATTTGAGTTCACATTCATAGGAAAATGACACGAAGGAATAAAAGAAAATAGTGTATCTCATTTCTTATTTGGTCTGAAATCTAATCTTAATTAAATTTATTCTAATTTCTTAAAGCACTGGACTTTTGTTTTCTTAGACACTTGAAATCATGAGTATATACTCAAGTTTGGGCATTCTGCCTGATTTTTAACTTTAATATGACATTCAAGTTAAGACAGCTTTGAAACAAATTACATTAATAAATGACAACTGAAATAAAGAAAATATTAATTTGTTGTTAAGTGGAAATAATGTTTATCATTTTTATTTTAAATATCCTGACAATCTAATATAATCTTTTTTTAATCTTTTAGGTCACAGTAGATTTGAAATATTATTATAAAGAGGGATTGGAAATAAGTCTGAACAAAGAAAAAAAGGTCAAAGAATGAAGCAGTTGTTAATGACTTAGATGGTTTTCTGGAATTCAGCTTTTCAAAGGTGTGTTGGGGGTGAAGAAGAGGAATAAGGATACTTATATAGTAACAGAATTCTAGAAAGAAAGAAAAAGCATTTGCCCTTTGCCCTTGGAGTGGGATTCACTTCAGCAAGAGCCTTAGCTGTTATGTGGATAGGACAAACCTGAGCTTTTTTTATTGCTGTGAATAATTTGGAAATGAAGTCCTAATGAAAAAGAGGTTGCCTCTCTAATAACCAAATTCATTTTGAGGAATGCTCAAAGCATTTTTGGAGCTATAAGTTTGGAACTCTTTCTATATCACTAGAAATGCTGAAAATTGAAGGAGAATTGTTTTGCTTGTTAATGGATTGCTATCAGTTTTTAATGTTGTTGATTTTCTGTCAAGTGAAATAAAGGATATTTTTGTCAAAAATATATTAGTGAGAGGATGCTTATGTGGTTTATAGTCAATAAACAGTTATGTCCCTGCTGCGTAGTAGTCACTAAACTAAATGGAAGCTGAGATTTTTCTTTCTTTTTTTTTTTTTTTTAATTTTTTTTTTTTATTTATTTACTAGCCTTTTATTTACAGGATTTATACATGGGTAACTTTACAGCATTAACAATTGCCAAACCTCTTGTTCCAATTTTTCACCTCTTACCCCCCCCACCCCCAGGGGGTGGGATGACCAGTAGATGTTAAATATATTAAAATATAACTTAGATACACAATAAGTATACATGACCAAAACATTATTTTGCTGTACAAAAAGAATCAGACTCTGAATTATTGTACAATTAGCTTGTGAAGGAAATCAAAAATGCAGGTGTGCATAAATATAGGGATTGGGAATTTAATGTAATGGTTTTTAGTCATCTCCCAGAGTTATTTTTCTGGGCATAGCTAGCTCAGTTCATTACTGCTCCATTAGAAATGATTTGGTTGATCTCGTTGCTGAGGATGGCCTGATCCATCAGAACTGGTCATCATCTAGTATTGTTGTTGAAGTATATAATGATCTCCTGGTCCTGCTCATTTCACTCAGCATCAGTTCGTGTAAGTCTCTCCAGGCCTTTCTGAAATCATCCTGTTGGTCATTTCTTACAGAACAGTAATATTCCATAATTTTCATATACCACAATTTATTCAGCCATTCTCCAACTGATGGACATCCATTCAGTTTCCAGTTTCTAGCCACTACAAAAAGGGCTGCCACAAACATTCGTGCACATACAGGTCCCTTTCCCTTCTTTATAATCTCTTTGGGATATAATCCCAGTAGTAACACTGCTGGATCAAAGGGTATGCACAGTTTGATAACTTTTTGAGCATAGTTCCAAACTACTCTCCAAAATGGTTGGATTCGTTCACAACTCCACCAACAATGCATCAATGTCCCAGTTTTCCCGCATCCCCTCCAACAATCATCATTATTTTTTCCTGTCATCTTAGCCAATCTGACAGGTGTGTAGTGGTATCTTAGAGTTGTCTTAATTTGCATTTCTCTGATTAATAATGACTTGGAGCATCTTTTCATATGACTAGAAATAGTTTCAATTTCTTCATCTGAGAATTGTCTGTTCATATCCTTTGACCATTTTTCAATTGGAGAATGGCTTGATTTTTTATAAATTAGAGTTAATTCTCTATATATTTTGGAAATGAGGCCTTTATCAGAACCTTTGACTGTAAAAATATTTTCCCAGTTTATTGCTTCCCTTCTAATCTTGTCTGCATTAGTTTTGTTTGTACAAAAACTTTTCAGTTTGGTATAATCGAAATTTTCTATTTTGTGATCAGTAATGATCTCTAGTTCTGCTTTGGTCATAAAGACCTTCCCCTTCCACAGGTCTGAGAGGTAAACTATCCTATGTTCCTCTAATTTATTAATAATTTCATTCTTTATGCCTAGGTCATGAACCCATTTTGACCTTATCTTGGTGTACGGCGTTAAGTATGGATCAATGCCTAGTTTCTGCCATATTAGTTTCCAATTTTCCCAGCAATTTTTATCAAACAGTAAGTTCTTATCCCAAAAGCTGGGATCTTTGGGTTTGTCAAAGACTAGGTTGCTATATTTGTTGACTGTTTTATCCCTTGAACCTAATCTATTCCACTGATCAACTAATCTATTCCTTAGCCAATACCAAATAGTTTTGGTAACTGCTGCTCTATAATATAATTTTAGATCTGGTACAGCTAAGCCACCATCATTTGATTTTTTTTTCATTAATTCCCTTGAAATTCTTGACCTTTTGTTTTTCCATATGAACTTTGTTGTTATTTTTTCTAGGTCATTAAAATAGTTTTTTGGGAGTCTGATTGGTATAGCGCTAAATAAATAGATTAGTTTAGGTAATATTGTCATCTTTATTATATTTGCTCGCCCTATCCAAGAGCATTTAATATTTTTCCAATTGGTTAGATCAGACTTAATTTGTGTGAAAAGTGGTCTGTAATTTTGCTCATAAAGTTTCTGATTTTCCCTTGGCAGATAGATTCCTAAATATTTTATATTATCAGTAGTTACTTTAAATGGAATTTCTCTTTGTAACTCTGACTGTTGGATTTTGTTAGTGATATATAAGAATGCTGATGACTTATGTGGGTTTATTTTATAACCAGCAACTTTGCTAAAGTTGTGGATTATTTCTAATAACTTTTTAGCAGAATCTCTGGGGTTCTCTAAGTATACCATCATGTCATCGGCAAAGAGTGATAATTTGGCTTCCTCATTGCCTATTCTTATTCCTTTAATCTTTTTCTCAGAAGCTGAGATTTTTCTACCTCTACCTAGATGTCTGCTAAATTGTGTCATCCACAAATGAAAAACTTGAATAAGCAGGATAATTCAAAGATATTTATTCTCCAATTTTTGAGAAGGCAAAAAAAAAAATTGAGCCAAATCTTTATAAACTCAGGTTGCTATATCAGAATTAAATACAGCTTAAAATATTTTATCTGTACCTTTTTATTTTCAAAAAATTCTTATTTATATCATTTATTTTTACAATGCTGCATTTTCCCCTTTATTTCTCCAAAAGTCATTCCATATGACAAAGAATATTTTTGAAGAAAAAGGAGGAAAACTAGCAAAACTGATAAATATACTGAAAAAATTCTGAAAATATGTGAAATGTTCTTTACTCATAGACATTTTGCTTTTGCCACAGGGTGAAATGGAAGTGTCTTCCCCATACTTCTTCACTGGGGCTATAGCTTATTCTTTAGAATATTGTAACATGCATTTTGTGTATACTTTCTAATTTTCTGATAGGCTCAGTTTTTCAGGGCATGTAACTTCAGATTGTCTGGAGTTCATTTGCTTTTCAGATTATTCGAATTTATTTTCCTTTATCCTGGTTACTAGCAAAATTTATTATCTCTCATTGGTGTTGTAAAATGTAACTAACATAGGTCTTTAAGTTGGAATAAAGTGATCTGTATATTCTTTATATTTATGCCTTATTCTATTCAGAAGTTCTATGTGGTATTTTTGTATTATTTCTCAAGTTATGCTGCTTATTTTTTTTGACTTGTCATATTCTTCTTCAAGACCTGTAATTCTCAAATTTTCTACTCATCCTGTCTTTGAAGTAAATGTGTTTTGCTTGCCTAATGATCATATAGTTATTTATTATTACTGCATTTTTTTCTCTCCATATGGTCCTTCAGCATATTTCTATTCCCATTAACTTATTTGTTTTGTTTCTTTAGAGACTGATTATTATGGATTAATTGTTTTTGTTGTAATAGTTGCTGCTAATTATTTCTGTATAGGACTTAAATTCTGCCATCTTTTCCAGTTTAATGCTTTCAAGATTCTTAATTTTCTTTTGAGCCATTCAGGAACGTCCTTCTGTGGTTCATTCTCCTTAAATATTGGTTTAGTTTCCATTATTTTGGAATATTTATTTATGGACTTTTGATTTTATTTAGATACCATGGTGACTGTCTTCCATTTTGTCTAAGCACATTCTTTATTGATATTCCTCTATCTTCACTTTCTTATTCCTTCCCCTTTGATTGCAAATCAATATGGACTAGATCTCAATCCTGTCTCAGTCTTCTCCAAGATTAAAAAATTCACTTTCCAACAGCCTCAGTCTTCATGAATAGTGACTTTGTGGGGTGGAAAGAAGGCAGAATTGCTCCCAGTTAGATTCCATTTCCATTTTCTTTGGGCCTTATGAAACCACCTGCACACTCTGGTACTCAGTCCCATTTTTTTCTGTTCTTTATTTGACTGGTGAATATTGCTGCAATAAGTTACTGCCCTGGGCAGCACTGATGTGTTATTTTCTATTGCTGTATTTTACTTTTCCTTACTCTAGATAGGATGGGTATTATAGAATACAAGACCAAAATAATAATAATAATAGCCTGTCATCAATAACCTTATATTTTATAAGATCTTTCTGAATAGAAAATTGGAATAATGATAATATTTCAGGCCTGCCCAATATTGGGAGAAAAAGACAGGGGAAGAAAACAAATATTTGGAAAAATTCAAATGAATATCAAGTATAACATAGTAGAAGAACATGTGTTTGGAATAAAATTTATTGCAAAAACATAAGAATTGGTTTAATAAAAAAGTACCAAAGAAGTTCATATGTCATAAAATTCTTGTTTTTTTTTTCATTTATCTGTAGTTGAAGAGAATACCTCATTTAATCTGAGCAACTCTAAACTGACAATATTCTTCACCTAGTACTTCTACATAAAATGAAAACAGAAAAAAGTTCATCCATGTTCAAATGTCTGCCAAGAAACCTTATGGTCTATATTAGTGATTGAAACATTACAAGATTAGCCATTTCATTGAGATGTTTCTTCTTTATGAACTTTGGCTATACATCCATGAAATGAATGAGTAAGCATTTGCAGGTTTTGCCAAAAATGCTACATTTCAGGGAATCCAAGGATTCACTGGCTAGAGATAGATGTTTAGGTGTTCTTAATAAGTATTTTAGACTTCTGGAGTTACTGTAAGATTTTTCCAGCCAGCTCAAGGAGCTGGGAAAATATGATAGTAAATTACAAACATGAAAGTACAGAGGGGAAAGAAGACATCTAAACCACAAGAGGATGACAGAAACATATTCAAATTCATATGATTAATGAAAAACAATAGTTATGTGTATTGGTTTTACCTGAATACATGTTCATGTATGTATATATAAATAAAAGCCTGATATACCATGTGTGTTTATATATACATGTGTGAATATATACACTTGTGTGGAGGCAGCTATATAGCTCAATGGATAGAATGCTGGGCCTAATGTGAGAAAGACCTTAGTTCGAATTCAGCTCAGCTTACTTACTAGCTGTGAGATCTTGTCACTTAATATCTGTTTGCCTTAATACACTGGAGGAGGAAATATCAAACCACTTTAATAAATTACCAAGAAAACTTCATACATAATCATAAAGATTCATATGTGACTGAATGACTGAAGAAAAACAATATATTTATGTGTTGATATATACATACATACATATAGGAATTGTCTAGTTTTAGTACTAAATCCTGAGTGAAAGACTGAATCATTTTTTCTAAAATGAACACATATATATGTGTATATGTAAAGTTATATATGAATATATATATATATACATTCATGAATCTCAGTGTATATAGTAGTAAATATACCCACATACATGTATATATGTATGTATGTATGTGTATACGTATACACACATGCATACATTTATAAGCTCACATAAAGTAACATTTTGTGGGATTAGAAAATACTAGCACATTGGGTTCTCAGAAACAAGAAGGGAATATTATAAAAATGATGAGGGGAAGAGAAACTTATCATGAACAAATACTACCAAAGATAAACATTTCATAAACACTTTAATAATGGGACGAGGCATCCTAACTGATGAAAGATTTCCCAGAATTTTGGTTTTCCTTCTTCCACAAGGTCTTCCAATTGTTACCTCCATAGATTTTTGAAATTGTTTGGTAATTACATTTAAGAGGAATAAATTTTCAGAGATCACAGTTTTTTAGCCTTTTTCTGTTCTAAATCATTGGTAATCTGGGAAAGCCCATGGACCCTTTGAGAAATATTTTTAAATGCATAGAACATAGAGAATCACAAAGGACACCAATTATAATGAAATGTAATTTTAATATATACACATATACATGCTTACATAGGCACATATAGTGTACATACATGTGTGTGCATGTATGTGTATGCATGCACATAGACATATGTACATATGTGTGTATTAATGTTCATGTAGCTCTTCTTAAGAATCTCTGCTAGAGCCTTATTCTCACTAATAAAATGATTCCAAAACTTCTATTCAATAAATTAAAGGCTTATAAACTAGACCAGAGCAAATAAGTGAAAAATTCCTATGATGAATAAAAATATCCAAATTACAGATAGGCAGATAGGTACATAGATAGATAGAAAATTTTTGTTCATTGCAGCATTTTCTGAGAATTTTACATTAGTTTAAACAATTTTTATATATGGCTATTTGTCTGATCGACAAAATTTAAACACAAAAGAACAGTAAACTAATGATTACAATATACCATTCTTAATTCTGACTCTTTTCAAGTTGCTCACTGACATTCTTCATTTTCTGAATTCTACTGTATGAAAACATGAGTTTCATTTTCCTTTGGTTTTAGATTTTTTCTTTGTTTGGGAGGGAGTTATTCTTTTAATTTCTTTTATCTTCTTTAAAAAAAAACATTCTTATCTTGATTGTGTATTTATCTATTATTATAAAAAACAACAACAACAGTTTTAAGTATCTGTCCCAAACATTGTGGTTCACTGGAATGAAAACAGGATGAGGTGGCAAGAGGTTAGATATCTAATCCCATCTACCACCTACACTGTAAAATGAAAATATTAATATTTATTATCTTGGAGCTTGGTGAAGGATGTGGGTCTGCAAAACTAAATAAAATGAAATGTAAAAAGAGTCAAATATGAAAAATATTAGATTGGTGGATAAGATAGGAAGATGTGGATTTATTCTTCGGTTAGTCTATATAAAGTACATATTCAAAATATATACATAAACTTGCTATTCTGTGTAACAGGTAATACAAAACTGTGCCCAAACCTATATGTTGTATGTAGTATATATATATTTTATTTACCTAAGTTATGTGTTCTTTGATAAAAAAAAATGAACTTCATAGTTCCCTTCTGAGGCAGTTTAATATAATAGATCACAGTTAGAATAACCTACTTGAACACATGCACCTCATTGTAAATAATAATTTACAATAGTAAACAAAATGTTTATTAAATTTTATAATACTTATAGGTTATTCATTACCTTAGTACTTTGGTACTAAATAAAGTTATAGTTCCAATGTTCATGTATATCCTGTGTCTCTTTCTCTCTGTCTCTGTCTCTCTCTGTCTTTCTTTCCCTCCCTTCTATCCTTCTTCTTCTCCCTCCCTCCCTCTCTCTCCCCCTTCTCTCTTTCTTTCTCTCTTTCTTCCCTCTTAATACCTCTCTGTCTCGCTTCATCCCTCCTTTCCTTTTTTCTGCCCATTCTTTTTCCTCTTCCCTTTATTAATCTTTTATTTTCTTTAATATTTTATGTAGCCATAGCATTTCCATTACATCACCAATTCAAAAGGAAATTCACCAATCTATCTCAACTTCTGGAAGATATTTAAAAAAAAACACTGAAGGCACAGAAGTTCTATTTATATGAGTTAGGAATATAATCTATTTATGTTTAGGGAAAAATTCCATACCCAGATCCCATCATTTCCTGAACTGTGCTCTGCATATGATTACTATAAAAATAACTGTGAAAGTACTTGATTATTTTCCCTCTCCTCCATCTGCTTCCATCTCATTTGCATTGTTTGCCATGTATTGTCCCTTTACGATAAACAATTGTCTTAAATTTGCAATGTATTCACAGTCTCTATAGATCAGAAGTAACTAATAGATTTAATCCACTTCTTGCTGCCATGTATTTCACAGTATCTTAGGAATAATTTATATGAACATGAGAGACACTGCCATGTGGATATTTTTGAGATTAATGAACCAATGCTTTACAAGAAAACAGACATTTAATGTCAAAATCATCATGTTAATTGTTTCACTGAGTATCATGAACTTTTAATTTTTCATTCAGCAATACCCTAGAGATATATTGATGGAGTATCTATGAGATGTATTCCAGAAGTTTAGCAAAAGTGGCTCAAAAATTCAGAAATTCTTTATGTACATATATATGTTTAGTTTTCTAATCTTTATTTAATTATTAAAAAATCAATAAATAAAGAAAAAAATTTTTAAGTTCTTCCTTAAACCTGTCATTAATATTGCTCTACAAACCTCCACTCTTTTACGCCTAGCAAATCTGATAACATGATATGAAGATATGTCTGAATTTATTTACAAATTGGTAGCAATATGACAGCATAACAGTATGAAGTTCCTTACTATGTTCCATATTCTATATATATTCTATGGAATATATTCTATATTCTATATCCCAGGAAAGCTACAGTGCTTGGAGACTAGGATAAAACATCTCTCCCCCAACTTAACTCCTAATATGAAAATGTTTCATGGAGAAGTTACCTTTTTTTTAAAAAAAAATGTGTGTATATATGCTGAATCTGAAATCTGAATTTGTATTTCTTCCACAGTAATTTTAGCATATCATCACATAAAGAAAAACTTGTAAAGGAGGCCTTCAATATTGTATCACATGCAAATTGTCTGGAACTTGATGAACCAGTAAACAAGCAAATTTTATAACTTGCCTTTTACTACACTTTTAGAAGCTGTTGCTAAAGTTTAAAATTTAAGTTGGCAACAGACAAATTTCATCATTGTCTTAGTTGCAATTATTTTTAATCTATCCTGAAAATATAGGCACCCAATTTTAGTCTGATAAGGATGCACATATGTGCATGCATGTTTAATATTGTCAGAAGTAGAAAAATAGGGATGAGACATATGAGAAATAATCCTTATCTTCAGTTCCTCACAGAATATATATCATAATAAAAAATAACTATGATTTTTGTTCCCAAGAGAAAATGAGGATTTTAGGTTCTATTTTAGGAGACAATAGAAGAAAAAATCCACATTAAATGGTTATGTCACAGATGCCTTATATCCACAATCATCTAGTTGTGGATTTAATCTGAACAAACACGTTGAAAACTAGCTAGAGTTCTCTAAAGTCACTGAATGTATCAGTAACGTGATTTCCCAGATATACATTCTAAAATATTTAAGTGGTCAAAAGCAATGGTAATTATAAAACAAATATGAATTCTAGGCCATATAGGTATGTTCCTCACAAACACTCTTCCCCATTCTATCAGCCATTTCAATGGCCTACTCTCATTCCTAGAGTGATTCCCCTCTTACCTGTCTCTCAAGACACTTTGCTACTTTTAACACCTGAATATTTAAACACCAAATAATTGCCCAGAATTCTTTCTGGTTCTCTCAATTATTAATACCTTCCCCACTAAGGTTACCATGTTTACTCTGTACATATTTTGCATATGTCTCTTTCTGTATGTGTTTTCTGACCTATTAGAAAATAACACCTTTAAGGGCAGAGGTTGTTCTTGCTATTTTCTTTAATTTTATCCATAACACTTAGCATAGTGACTGACTCATGGTATTAAAATTACTGATTGATGGGTTTATGTATAGATTTGTGACTCCTTGCCAGCTATTTAATATACAATGTTCAATTTTTTAAAAGAATAACCCTACTCTTACAGATACAAAAGTATTTTGGCAGAAGATAGGGCAGAGGTGAGGGACTGATAATTGATTAACATTTGCTCTTATTGCATTGACAGCTCCTACACAGGCACCAAAGAAATACCAGAGGGGAAAGTAAAAGAGCTTACAGCTATTGTTATGTCTTAAAAGTAGAAGACAAGAATCTTTTGTCAGAAATGGAATCAAGAGGGGAGAGATTATAAGATACAAACTAAAAGATAGGGTGAAGGAAAGAGAGAAAAATGAAATAGAGGTTGAAAGGGAAAGAGAGGGCTCAAAAGTCATTTACATATTCAAACATTTCCCAGCACTTTTAGTATAATTGGATCACATTCAATTTTTTGCCTTCTGTCTAGTCTCATAAATGTTAGGATTAAAGGTAAAAGCATATCTTTTGTATTTCAAACTTTATGCCAGATCAGTGAACCAATACAGTTCATTTTAAGGGACAATTCAGCTTAAAGACAGTTCAAAGATGGTCCAATCCTGTTAAAAATACCAAGTCACTTCATCAATTTCACCTGTGATTCCTTTATCACTACTTTTTTTTTTTTAAAAGAACTAATGTTCTGGATAGAATTGAGTGGTTAATAGTCAAGTTATAACCTTGATTCTAGCTATTGGATAAAAAGAAGTTAATTGATAAGGTATTAATTACCAAGCAGAAAATTAATTACTATATTTTTAAGGACAAGTAAATAGGTAGGGTCCTAAGATTGCATAGAATGAGCAACTCCTATGGAGAGAAAATTTGACTAAATCTTATAATTTCCATACAATGATTAGAGGATATTTTGTCTATATAAACTATAACATATACTTTTATTTCAAGAAACATATTCATTCATTCTGAATCAGACCTAAATTTTTATTAGTAAATAACAATGTATGTTAAGTCTATAGGAGTACATATTTGTATATCTACAAAGTGTATAAGTGTTTGTGTATATATATATATATACAAAATCTCATATAATAAATTCCATAATTATTTTTTGGCAATTTGTTTTTCCCTAGGTAGAATATTAATGTCCAGAATCATTGCATAATGTCTCTGTTACATTTGTATGGTTTATGAAATAGTTATATATGGGCAGATAAAATGAATTTTCCCAGACACAGAAAACTGATTAGTGACAGTGACAGGACTTGAACCTAGATGTTCTCTATTTTCTAGTCCAATATCTTTCCATCAAATGTTATTAATTGTTTGTTTTTGACTATCATTTTCAGAATCATAGAAACAGACCTAAAAATTCTCCTTAAAGAGGACCTAATACAGTCAGTCAGGTAATAAGCATTTTTAAGAGTTTACCATATGCCAAGCTCTGTCTTAAGCACTGAAGATGTAAAGAAAAAGGGGGGGGGCGGAGTTTATAAACTGTTCTAGAAATATGGATGCCTGATGTACTACCTTAATATACAACATTTCAAAGATGATTTTCAAAACAAAAATTTACTATACCATCACCTTTACTAATCATGGTCAGAATAAAATTGATTAAAACATATGGGAACTTTGAAAACTTAAATAGATTAATAGTCTTCATCATACTTGCAGAAAATCAGCAAGCTATTAAGTGTGGGTACATTTTTCAGTAATAATCTGTCATGGCAGGAAAATCCATTGTTTGCAATTTCGAACAAGTGGTTTTATTCTATATAAAAAATTACAAGCTTATTAATAAAGGGAGAAATATTAATTGACACAAAGAGAAGGGAAATCTTTCTGGGCAGATGGTACAATCCATTTTCCACAGATATTTCCAATACACACACACACACACACACACACACACACACACACCTCAAAGTGCTAGGTTCAGAATCAGTGAACCTAGCTTCAGAGGAATTTTGCTGGTTTTAAGCTAGGAAAAACAAAGACTAGTTTGTAATCACGTGTCTGAGACAAGGAAAACTATATTTCTTTGTTAATATTCCATTATAACTTGGGAAGGTAAAGGGAATTCAACATTTAGCACTAAAAGGAGCTTATTCTAAGTGGGTATTACTTATGTGGAGAAATGAAATCACATATCAAATTGAATAAAGATTATAACTGCAGTTTTAAAGTTTGATTTGTAGCAGGGTTTCCTGTATAATTCAATTTTTTTTCTTAGGGTTTAGGAAAAATAATCTTTCATTTTCAAAAGAATCTTGAATTTGGAATTGTCTCCTTTTTATTGAAATTTGTATTTTTGATTTCTTCTTTTTTGTTAAAACTATCGCTTCTATAATTATGTCAAAGAATAGTGGGAAGAGGGATGTTCCTCCTTTTTACTCTCATACCTATTGGAAAGTTTTCAGTGTTTGTCTCTATTTTAGATGTATATTCTTGACTAATTTTAATAATTACCCTTTCAAACTAATGCTTTTTAGAAATTTTAATATAAATAAGTGCTGCATTTTGTGGTAAATATTTTATTACAATTCTGTGGTCTTGATGTATAAATGATTAATTAAAACTTATCATCTTTGGGCAGCTAGGTGGTCCAGTGGATAGAGCACCAGCATCTAACCTCAAACACTTAATATTTCCTAACTGTGTGACCCTGAGCAAGTCACTTATCCCCAATTACCTCAGAGGGAGAAGGAAAAAAAAAGTATCATTTTCCTAATGTTAAATGATTCCTGTTATAAATCTAACTTGATCATAGTAAATAGTTTTAGATATATTTCTGTAGTTCTTTTGCTAAGATTTTATTTTAAAATTAGTTAAGAGTATTATTTCATGAGAAGAAGCATTTTTTCAAATATTACAGTACCTTCAGGTCTGGCTTGTTTCAAATATTTCAAATTCACTTTTGTGATCTTGAACAAATTATTTATCCCTTCACCTCCTTAAGATTATAAATTGAATCTAAGTAGCTTATTTGTACTTGTGGAAACAGATCCAGACTTAAGAAATCATAACTCTTGAGTTTAAAAAAAATTGTTCTTAGTAAGTATGATCTATAATTCTTTTTTTTTTCTTTTATGCTTTATGAGTTTGGGCATCGTAACGATATTTGTCTCAAAAAAGGAATTTAGTGTGATGGTTTCATTCTCAATTAGATCTAGATTATTTTAATAATTTAAGTACTAATTGTTCCATTTCATCAGTATCAATAGTTATATATATATATATATAGATATAGATATATATATATATACACACATGTACATGTATAATTGAAGGGAAATGCAATTTGATCAATTAATTACATCTATAGAAGTCAAGATATTTAGATTATAGAATATAAAAATGAATGTTATATTGAAACGACATCTAAGATACATCATTAATTCTCATAAAAATCTAAGAATATTTAAGAATTTATTCTTATTAAGAATATTAAGAATAAGAAAGAAGATTTAAGAATCAGAATAATGACTTATTCAAGCTATTCTCATTGCCCAGCTGATAGGAGAACCAAATTTAGAAACTTTATAAGCCTATGAATAGTAGAATGACATGCAAATGCTTAATTATTGCTTGATTGATTACAAGGTGTGTGTACCTCCTTTCATATTATGCAATTTCTGCAGAAATAGCCTCAAAAACCACTACCCATAAAATGATAGCACATCATAACAAGAAGTATCATATATCTCAAAACAAATGACTAATTTCCTTTTTGTTTTCAGAACTTTGTGTATTCCACCCAACCCCTAGTGGTAGCTATTGTGCCAGAACAGGGATTTCACCTCATTTTATAGATGAAGAATTTGAGACCAATGATATTTAAGTGACTTACCCATTATTAATCAGGTATTGAGTAGCAGAGACTGTCAACTCAGTTGTTATAACTCTATAATTATTCCCATAGAAACTTTCCACAATGCCCTGATTCCTGTTCCAGGCACCTTGAAATGATACAATGAATAAATGAAAAAGCTGTTAAATAAAAAAAAAAGTAACATATTCTTCTTTACCTCTAAGGTCAGAATTGGAAAAGTTCCAAAAGATTCTGAAGAATAAAAAGCAAATATAACTGGAAAGTCAAGAAAAGTAAAGAAGGGAACTTATAAAGGGGACAGAAGAAGAGGAAAAAACTTATAAATTTTTTTTTTAAATCTGTTCATTGCAATAGTATACTTATGTCCTTGGCAGTAGGCCCAGAAATATGCAACGATACTGACAATGATTATAGAGAGCATCTTCTGCTCAGGCGAGGCTGAAAGGTTGCTGTGGAGGTTTTTGCCACCACTTTCCTCTAGCTATTTCTTGTGCTTACAAAAGCTTCAATGATCAAGGGAACTAAGAAGAAAACTTGTTGTGGCCTCTGCTTTCATAGTTATTCTACTGTATTTTGGAAAGAAGTCATTTCTTATCCCCTAAAGCCACATCCTTTTCTGCTTTATTGTCTCATTTTTTGTGGGCAGACAACACAGGTACTAGTTGTCACTAGCCAACTGATTGCTGAAATATTGAATCTTTCCATTGATAATATTTTCCTTTTAAATTTAGCTAGTAAATGTTAACATCTGTAAATCAATAAAAATCAAATCCTTTATGTGTGTAAGTGGAGCTAACAGCTACTTTAACAATGTAGTGTACACTTTAGTAAATTAATGGAGTCCTTTTTAAATATCAAGAATTTTTTTACACATTGGTAGTGTTTTAAGTGAAACATTTTTTTCCATCTTGATTTGACCTGATATTTTAAAAAATACTCTTATTTTTCTTGGTTTCTTTACAGGTGTGCAAAATAAATTTGAATTTAAAAAATCAATTCTTTCTAGACTTATATTCTATACCTCACTGTCATTTAGGAAAAATATTACAGATTTTCTTCTAAACATATTTTACTCTCTTCTTTGGGGTTATTTATTAGTCAGATGCTTCATTCTGGTCCTATCAACCATTTGTCTCCCTGTAATAATGTCTCTCTGTGTAATTACTGAACAGAATAGGGAAAGTGGATTAAATTATTGTGGTGTTCTTTTTCCAAAGCACAGCCAGGTGATAAAAGAGTTCAAATCTTTTATTGTGTTCTTCAATATAACCCAGTTAGCTCAGAGGCCTATCTCTCTGCTTAGTTCCAAGACTCTTGCAGCTTTGTCCTTAATTGCCTCCAGCTCAACTCCAACTTGTGGCTTCTCAATCTCCAATTGAGGTGAGTAGGCTTCTGTATATCCCAGAGTACTCTGTCTTCGACCCCAGTCAATGTTCCCCAGAAAAACTCTCCCAAGTGGCTTACTGGAGCTGTATTTATGCTACTTCCCCAAGAGTGGGATTGTGGGATATCTCCTAGCATGCTCTCTGGCCCTAAGGGAGGTGTGAATTCAGATATCTCTTTCTAAATCCTCAGTTCTCCCAAACCTGTGAACTCCATTGAGTACTTAGATACTTATGAGCTCTCTAAAGGTGTGAACACAAGCATTGTTTCTATCAGTTGTACTTAGCAGTACCTTGTTTCAAGTTCTGGCCCAAAAATATCTCTTTCTAAGATCAAATCAATCATATTGAACCATGCTAAATTAGATACTTATTGTTTCTATCAACTCTAATGGCTTAACAGTTTGTAAAGATTCCAACAAATTATCTACATGTAAGAAATTACAAATTGTCTTTAATAACCCCAAACTTCTGCTGAAAACAAGCAAATCCTTTTTAATGCCAGCATATTCCAGTAACTCATACAAATAAATAAATTTTAAAACAACAATAAATCCAATTGGTGATATCTCTTTTTCACTTTGTTTAAAATTTTTTGAAATGAGTTGTCTACAATGTGCAGAGGATCACAGATAGTGGGGGAACATGGGGTGAGGTATAAGACCTTCCAGGCCAGGAAGGCAATCTACTGAAGTGTCTGGTTGGCTCCTCATTATTCCAGCGATGTCTTGGACTTCCTGAGAAGTAAGGGGGTGTGACAACCGGTGTTGTAATTAATGCAGAGTTATACTAAATGGCAAGGAAACATTTGCACACAATAGCAAGTTGTTTATGTGGCCCCCACATGTGCAGTATATAGTTAGTGCATGCACAGTGTACAATACTTATGTAAGAGTATTAGGGTATATAAAGCTGAGGGAATTTTGAATAAATGAACTCCTGTTTGGTCATCTTCATGATTTCCACCCCTTTACTCCTCACCCATGATCAGGATTCAGGCTTGTACTGAAATCCTCCAGTGAGCCAGTCTGGACACAATGGGTACCATTCTTTCCTTATCTTATAGTTATTGTTCAATTCCTCTCATGAAATGTAGCTTGTCCTTGTACCTCTAATGTTAAATAGTCCTCTTGAGGAAGACCAACAATTTTCTAATATTCAGATTAAAACTGTCTTTATCAATTCTCTTCAACATTTCTTTCACATTTCACACTTTTTTTTACCTTTTTTTTTTTTTAGCTCCAAACCAATTAATTAAATAGATCCTATGATTTTTCCTTCTTAAATTCTCTCCTCCTTCAGATAACATAACAAAGCATTCTCTAGGTTCTCTTCTTACTTCTCTGATAATTTTGTCGTATATTTTTTCCTGTTTTACTGGAATGTATTGTTACTGATCCCTTCCTACTTAGCTCCAAGAAGTTGACCCCAGCATTCTATATCTAGAGGTGACCACTTGTTTTATATTCTGAAAAACCTGATTAAAATATTGATCTTACTGAAATTTTAAACATATGAAAATTGAACTCATCATAACCTTTTATATTGGATTATCAGATAATAGGACATTTTCCCAAAAGTCTTAACACCTCAAAGTTACAAGATTTTCATTATTCTTTTTTAAAATTTGTTTGCTGCTTTTTGTTTTCATATCACAGTACATATATATATATATATATATATATATATATCCCTATTCCTAAACCCCAGATTATGTTCCATTATGACAAAAAAAAGTCAAGCAAAACAAACTAATATAGTAATCGTGTTTGATAATACATAAAATTTCCTATATATTAGTTCTCCATCTCTCAAACAAAATGAAAGTGATGAATTCTCCTGTTTCTTCCCTGAAGAAAAAAATTAGTAATTATAATTATACAGCACCATTTTACATTGTTTTTAATTTATATTTTTTATTTAAGTTTAAAGGAATACTAACTAAAGGCTCCAAACCGGTTTACAGAAAAGGAGTACAAAATATGTTATTATACAAACTATAGATATTTGGCCATAACAAGAGATCTCTGTGAATTATTTGAAAACACAAAATGAAGAATAATAAACTATGCCTTTTGGTGAACTTTAAGAAATTAATTCAGTAGAAAGACTTCAAGAGGAATCATACTCCTTATTGGACTCAAAACAATGTCCTAAGCTGGAGCAGTAGAGGCTATGGGGAGATATAGGGAGTTTGAAAAGCAAGAGCAAAGTTAGAAGCATCAGAAAGGAATGAGCTATAGTTTTCAGAATCAGACTACTTGGGGAGAACCAAGAGATCATTATATATGTCAGCAACGATACTGTATGAAGATGTAATCTGATGGAAGTGGATTTCTTTGACAAAGAGAACCAATTCAGTTTCAATTGATCAATGATGGACAGAAGCAGCTACGCCCAAAGAAAGAACATTGGGAAATGAATGTAAACTGTTTGCATTTTTGTTTTTCTTCCCAGGTGATTTTTACCTTCTGAATCCAATTATCCCTGTGCAACAAGAAAACTGTTTGGATCTACACACATACATTGTATCTAGGATATACTAGGACATATTCAACATATATAGGACTGCTTGCCATCTAGGGGAGGGGGTGGAGGGTGGGAGGGAAAAATCGGAATAGAAGTGAGTGCAAGGGATAATGTTGTAAAAAATTACCCTGGCATGGATTCTGTCAATAAAAAGTTACTATAAAAAAAAAGACTACTTGGGGAACTTGCAGGGTCATGTTGGGAAAAGAAATTGGCAAAACTCTATCATCCTCAAGGAAATGATCTTTTAAAATGTCTTTGTCACATAGAGCTCCTTTTTAGAAGACAAAGTCTTCATATCTGAGGAAAGCAAAGTTTCCTTTATATTTTTTAAATGTTTCCTTTTTCTTTGAAAACAATACAAAAACATACTAGTTTAACCATACTTACTAGTAAAAAAAGAGGAAGTTATCTTCATAATTGAGGAAAGAAGGGAAAGGAGAAAGAAACTGAAACAGAGATATAAATAAATAGAGAGAGGAGAGGCATAAGGGAAGTTTGGGTGGTAGAGGGAAGAATAAAAGAGAGGTGGAAAGAGAGAAAGGAAGAGGGGGAGGGAAAGATGAGAATCTAACACTAGGGTAGTTTGTCAAAGTCTAGTCTATAATTCGAGTCTCATAGGTTCATGAGATGGTAAAAACTGCAAGAATTGCAGATCCTTTAATATAACTTTCCAAAGAATAAGAGGAAAACTCATACCAAGAAAATTATCAAAGCATTCAGTCATAGTGAAGGAGAGCCTTCAGGCAAAGAGAGAAAGGGGCAAATGGAAGCCTTTGAATTATCTTGTTCATCCTACAACTTCTGCCTATTGTTTTGATGATTCTGCATCCTTCACTCTGCCTCAGTTCATACAGCTCTTCTGACGCTTCTTTGAACATCATGTATTCATTGTTCCTTATAAAGAAATAACAATCCATTATGTGAATCTTAATTTATTCAGTCATAATTAAATGAAAAGTGTCTTATTGTTTTCCCAGTTCTTTGTTACCACAACATTTCTAGAATGAATATTTTGGTATTTATTTGATTGTTTTTATTTTCATCTTTGATATCTTTGGAGCATATCCTCAGAAATGAGAAATATAAATCAAATGATATGAACAATTTAATTACATAATTCCAATTTTGGGGGACTTGATTAGACTATTTAACTACAACTCTAGAGCTCTTATTTGAATTGCTGTCTTACCGTAGCCATTCTAATCTTGATTATATATTTCATAATTTTTGCTTATTCTTATGACTATTCATCTTTCATTATTAATGACAGAAACAAAGAGTAAATTCCAAAAGGTTTCTAGATAATTAAAGTTCACTGTTATGATGATGCCATGTTTCTATAATAAATTTGCATTTTTTCCCCAAATTACAAATTTTCTTCCAGTTTAGATTAGGAGGATTTTAATGTTGCTCAAAAGACTTGAATATCAAAAATGCCCTTTATAACTATATTTTAATAAAGTTGATTTTCTTTATAGTATGATATTTTATATAATTTAAAACATTATATATCTGTATATACATATAAAATTATATATGTAAACATTATACAAATATGTATTATATTATATATACATATATAAAATATTATATTATATCATTATATGTGCATTATATAGGCACAGTGTACAATACTTATGTAAGAGTATTAGGGTATATAAAGCTGAGGGAATTTTGAATAAATGAACTCCTCTTTGGTCATCTTCATGATTTCCTTTAAGCTTTAAGAAATTAATTCAGTAGAAAGACTTCAAGAGGAATCATACTCCTTATTGGACTCAAAACAATGTCCTAAGCTGGAGCAGTAGAGGCTATGGGGAGATATAGGGAGTTTGAAAAGCAAGAGCAAAGTTAGAAGCATCAGAAAGGTATTTCTCCAGAGTTCTGGCCTTTTACAAAGAACTCTGGCCATAGATAGTTTTTATGGTGAAATAGAAAAACAGATTTCAAACCCTGATGAAGCACCAAAGGATGATATAAATTGATTCCCATCACACAAGGCTCTCTTAGAAGAAATTTTAAAAGATCTTAAAAGAGAGCTAGAAGAAAAATTGGGAAAAGAAATGAAAACTTTTCAAAACAGTTTGGAAAAGGAAACATTGAAATTATCTGAAGAAAATTCATTACAAAATAGACTTAGTGAAATGGATAGATTTGACAAAATGGAAAAAGAAAACAACTCCCTGAAAAAAAGAATTTATGAAATGGAAAAAGAAGATAACTTCTTAAACAATCAGAATTTGTTAAATGTAAAAAACAAAAATCCAAAGAATAAAACAACTCATTTAAAAATTCATTTGACCAAATACAAAAAAAAAAAACTTAAAAAAGTAAATGGAGAAAATAATTCACTAAAAATCAGAACTGTACAAATAAAAATGGATCATCCAATGAGACATCAAAAATTAGTCAAGCAAAATCAACTGACTTGGAAAATACATCTAGGACAGAAAATCTAAAGATTATTGGACTTCCTGAAAAACCATGAAGAAAAAAATAAGAGTCCACACATTATTTTTCAGGAAATCATCAAAAGGAAGTGCCCTGATGTTCTAGAATCAGAAGGTAAAAGATCCATTGAAAGAATTCACTGATCACCTCATGAAAGAGACCCCAAAATTAAAACTTCAAGGAATACCATGGCTAAATTTTAGAACTATTGGTCCAAGGAAAAATATTGCAAGCAGCCAGGAAAACAAACAAACAAACAAACAAACAAACAACAACAACAACAAAAACAATTCAAATACTGAGGAGGCACAATAAAGATTACCCAGGATCTACTCAACTTCCACCTTAAAATATCTATAGGGCTGGAATCTGATATTTCAAAAGGCAAAAGAGCTTGGAATGCAGACAAGAATAAATTATCCCACTAATGTGAATATTTTCTTTCAGGAAAGAAGTGGACATTCAATGAAACAGGTTAATTTCATTTATTTCTGATGAAAACACCAGAGCTGAACAAAAAATGTGACCTACAAATACACAAGAGAAGCATAAAAAGGTAAAAAAAACTCTTAAGAATTATATCTCTGTTATGGGTACACATAGGGAGTTCATGTATAATTTGATTTTTCTATTATAACATAAAAAAGAAACTAGAAGGGGAAAGGGGGTAGTAGGAAAAGGGGGAAATGAAGATAAAATAAGGGAAATTACATCTTACAAAGAGGCAAAGAGAACCGATTATAATTGAGGAAAAGAAGAGAAGGGAGTGAACATTTTTGTGAACATTACTCTCATCAGATTTGGCTCAGAAACGATATTAGACATATTTGTTTTCACAGAGAAACTTCTCTCACCTTATGAAAGTGAAAAGGAAAAGGAAAGAGGGGGCTAATAGAAGGGAAAAGAGAAATAGTATAGGAAAGGTATAAGAAAGGGGGAGGGACTCTAAAAGGGAAAGGCTGCTTGAGAGAAGTGGTGCTCATAAGTAAAATACTAGAGAGGATAGAAAGGCAAAAAGTGAAGAGAAAAGCATAATTTGGGGTAAATAAGATGGTAGGAAATACCGAATTATTAGTTTTGACTATAAATATAAATTAGGTGATCTTTCCCATAAAACAGAAGCAGATAGCAGACTAGATTAAAATGGAGAACCTTACAATATGTTGTTTAAAAGAATAACAGTTAAAGCAGAGTGATTATTATGCTTCAAAATTATGCTTCAAATTAAGTAAAAAACAAAACAAAACAAAAACAAACAAACAAACAAAAAACCATAAACAAACAAAAACAGGAGTAGCCAAAGGATATGAACAGTCAATTTTCAGATGAAGAAATAGAAACTATTTCTTTCCATATGAAAAGATGCTCCAAGTCATTATTTATCAGAGAAATGCAAATTAACACAATTCTGAGATACCACTACACACCTGTCAGATTGGCTAGAATGACAGGGAAAGGTAATGCAGAATGTTGGAGGGGATGTGGGAAAACTGAGACACTGATACATTGTTGGTGGAACTGTGAACATATCTAGCCATTCTGGAGAGCAATTTGAAGCTATGCTCAAAAAGTTATCAAATTGTGCATACCCTTTGATCTAGCAGTGTTACTATTGGGATTATATCCCAAAGAAATCTTAAGGGAGGGAAAGGGACCTACATGTGCAAAAATGTTTGTGGCAAGCCTTTCTGTATTGGCAAGAAACTGGAAACTGAATGGATGCCCATCAATAGAAGAATGGCTGAATAAATTATTTTATGTGAATCTTTTGTAATATTATTGTTCTGTAAGACATGACCAGCAGGATGATTTCAGAGAGGCCTGGAGAGACTTACATGCACTGATTCTGAGTGAAATGAGCAGAAACAGGAGATCATTATACCTGACAACAACAGGATTATACGGTAATCAGTTCTGATGAATATGACTCTTTAAAAATGAGAAAATTCAGATCAGTTCCAATGGTTTAGTGATGAAGAGAGCCATCTACATACCAGAGAGTGGACTGTGGGAACTAAGTATGGTTCACAACATAACATTTTCATTCTTTTTGTTGTTGTTTGCTTGCATTTTGTTTTGTTTCTCTCTTTTTTTTTTTTTTTGGTTTGATTTTTTTTTTATGTGGCAAGATAGTTATATAAATATGTATGCATATATTGGATTTAAAATATATTTTTACCATGTTTAACATATATTAGACTACTTGCCATCTAGGGGAGGGCCTGGGGGAAGAAGAAGAAAAATTGGAAAGCAAGGTTTGGAAAGGCTAATGTTGAAGAATTATCCATGCATATATTTTGAAAAATAAAAAGCCTTAATAAAGGAAAAAGAAGATTAATGTGCCTGTTGAGTGGAAAGTAGATTCAGTGATGGGAGAGATGAGGCAGTCAGGTTAACTAAAAGGCTATTTCAATTATCCATTCATAAAATGATTGAAAGCCTGAACTAGGATAGTGGCAGTGACAGAGGAAAGAAGGAAAATGCTTTATAAATCCCAAAGTTCATATAATTCATTTTTAATTTAGTGCCTTGTTTGTTGTAGATACCCAGCTAAATATTTGTTTAAACTGAATTAAATTGGTCATTGAACATCTAAAGCAATAACTATAACATAAGATTTTGCTAAATATAATTTTGAAATTCGTTATATAAATGAGAGGACTAGGAATGAAAGAAGTCCTTAGCAAGGATACATATTCTTCAAGAATATGCATTTATTTTACTTAGATTAACCAAGTTCTCTTGTGAAAGCAAAAGATGTAGGAAAGTATATTAATTGAGTAAACTTTTTTTCTTGTCATTGTTATGAGAGTGACTATGATATATAAGTATACTTTTGTGAAAGTAATATGGTTCAACCTTTTTGAAAGAGTAACTAGAAATCACTAGAAAATAGGAAGAACACTGAAGAAAGTCAGCAGAAAATATTCCCAGGAAAAATGAAGATTTTGGTACTTTTGTTTAAACCTATTGTCTTGAAGACCTGCTCAAATCTAGCCTAGAGTTGTGCAGAAATGGTCACTTTTGGAAGTTAGCCAATTAATTAATAGTTTGCCTGAGGATTTCTGAAATATCTGGAGGGAATCTAACTACTAAATTTTCCTTTGTTTTACTGGGTTTTTTTTTTTATCAGAATCCATTGTTATTTCATCAATTTGGGGGACTTTTAGTATGAAAACTTCTTCCTTTGATGTAGATTAGTATTTTTCTCCCAACTTATGAACTGATAAAATTTATAAGACTTATTCACATATTGTGTGGCTTATCTTCAATTATTCATCTATGACACGTCAGAGACAATATTTGAATATTAATCTTCCAGATTTCTGAGTTGAAGTTGTAATCACTAAACCATGATACATCTTAACCCTATTGTATAAAATTGCCTGTGGTGACACTTGAAAGTAAATGCTATGATTCAGTTAGTAGAACACTGGTTTTTAACTTGTTTATGTCATGGACCCCTTTGGCAGTCCACTGAAGCCTATGGATGCCTTTTCAAAAAGACATTATCTCAAAATAATGCATTTAAATGCATAAAAGAAAATACATATGATTGCTAAGGAAAACAATTGCATTTAGATGGAGTTGTGAGGTAAAGTAATAGATAATTAGACAGACAGACAGATAGATAGTTTCCAGTTAGGTTAAGAACCCTTCTCTTGGAGCAATAAATGGCTAAGACAAAAAGAATAGAAGATGTATTATTTCTTTCTTACCTTTAAGGAATTGCAAATAAAAGAGTTCTTTCCAATGGAATTCAACTATCAATCTTTGTACTCTGTAGGTGACATTTTTCTGAAACTTTCAGGAAAAGGCAACTATATTTCTGCTCCTTTCCCCCAAATATTCAGATATGTTTCTGTTTTGCATGAAACCTGAAAGTTCAGTTCACAGAAGACTATTTTGATTCAACAAATACTATGGATGTCTAGAAAACACAACTAAATAAATCACTGCTCTCCCAATTTAATAAGACTAGAATTAAGGGGAAGAACTGAACTATGTTCTTGAGATATTCTCACTTCCAAGTTTTATAGATTCATAGATTCTGGTACTATTTTCCTCAGTGTCAGCTCTCCATTCCACTCCAAAATCAATGTACACAAAACATACAATATTCCTAGAACTCTACTATTAAAAAAAGTGTCTACCCATTTCTTTCAAGGTGATTTACTCCTAAAGACACCCTTAAGGGAGGTGGGATTAAATAAAAGTTATAACAGTCTGTCCATAAACCTTATCAGCTATAAAATGGCTAGGGGTGAAATTGGATTTAAATTAATTTTTGAGTCTTAAATTTTATTTTATTTTTATTTTTTTTATCAGAGAAACTATGGAGTTTTGGGATATGGGAAAAAGCTAACCTCACCACTCACTTTTGTAATAGACTGATCCTATGAATATTGAAGAGCTCTACATTTATTAAACACCAGCAAAATGGTGAAGCCATTTCTTTTTCTCAATCAGATTATTTCTCAAGGCCCAAAACCAGAGTCCCTTTCCCAGCTTACTTTGCTGACCCTAGGTTTTGACTCTGTATCCCATTAATTGATATAACTTGATACCTTCACCAGGTGATCTTAAACTTTGTGTATGTTGTAGGCAGTCAGATGGTGTAGTGAGTAGAGAGTGCTAGAATTAAAGACAGGAATACAAATTTACATTCAGTCTCACATTGCTAGCTGTGTGATGCATAGAAAGTCATTTAATCCTTGTCTATCTCAGTTTCCTCAAATGTAAAATGGGGATAATATTAGCACCTTGCTCCCAGGATGTTAAATGGATGAAATTAAAATTTGGAATTTTTTTTCTTCCTTCTTCCTTCCTTCCTTCCTTCCTTTCACAATTAGGAAAAACTTATGGTTTCTTCAGAATTATGTTTTTTAAATGAATAAAACAAAATAAAGAGGAAACAAATTATGTTGAAAATAGTTATGAAAATATATTTTTAAAAAAGTCATGAACCCCAATTAGGATAGGATTTCCCTATTCTGTTCCTGAAACAGTTTCCCTTAAAAACTATTTGAAACAGAATTTCAGAATAGGCCAATCTGTCAAGTTTTAGAGAATTCAATGTGTGTGTGTGTGTGTGTGTGTGTGTGTGTGTTGGGGGGAGACAGAATGTTCTAGAAACATTTTGGAAAAAGATACAAATACTTGTTTCCTCAAGATTTAAGAAAAAAACTTCAGAGATATATTGGACTCTCCAGGTTTCATCTTGTTATCCTTATGTCTCCCCTTTATTAAGCCACCCCCAAATCTGTCTTTTTCAAGTGAGACCCAAAAGAGGCTGCAGCCCTGAAAGATGTATAATGGGCTGTCCAGCAATCTTTCTTTTGAGTACTTATGAATTAATGAATTGAGTTTAAGATTAAAGATCCAAAACAGAGGATTTTGCAGGAAAGAATTTGTGGAACAGAAGTAAACCTGAATTGTCAATTCTGCCCGAGCCTTTGGCCATCAGTAAAAGGCCAGATTAAGGTCTCAGTCTTCAGAGATTCAGTATGGTTGAGCCAATGGCCCATAGTCTCCTAAAATAAATAAATAAAAATAAAAATAATTTTAAAAAAGGCTCAGCCTACAATGCAGTAACTCTTAACCTGACAATAATTTAAACTAAAGGTACTATGCTGGAAATGAGGCTGGATGAATAAGTAAACAAATTAAAAGAGACAGTGATGGGGAAGGGGCCACAGAGTCAGAGTGTTTGTCTTTGTGTGTGTGTGTGTGTGTGTGTGTGTGTGTGTGTGTGTGAGAGAGAGAGAGAGAGAGAGAGAGAGAGAGAGAGAGAGAAAGAGAGACAGACAGACAGATAGAAACAGACACAGAGACACAGAGATAGATAGAGATAGATAGATAAAGAAACAGACTCAGAGACAGACAAGAAGAGACCGAACACCGTTGTAATGTCAAGAAACCCTTAAGGAAGAAAGAAATGAATAATAATTTCAAACTACAAAACAAAAACAAATAAAACTAGAGTTTCATCACAAGATCAATTAGTATTCCTAGAAGAAATGATTTAAAAGTTTGGGGTTTTCTTATGAGCTTAAAATTTTAATAAATGAAATAAGAGCAATACAGGAAATAATTTGAAAAGAAATGGGATCTTTGGAGGAAAAATTTGGAAAGTGATTTGATGACTTCATGAAGTAAATAGAAACCACAAGAAACGTTGAGAAAAAGTTAAAAGATGGAAAAGAAGAAAATATAAGTTATCTCATAATAAAAACAACTGAACTAGAAAACAAATCAAAGAGAAATAATGGAAAAATTGTTGGACTACCTGAAAGTCATGAAGAGGAGGGTGGGATGAAAAAGGAGGGGGGAGAGAAAGAAAAAGAGAGAGAAAGAAAGAAAGAGAGAGAGAGAGAGAGAGAGAGAGAGAGAGAGAGCGCACCTGGATATCAAATCTGAAGAAACAATGAAAAAAAAAAGCCCCAATATTTTAGAATAAGAGTGAAAAATGAAATTAGAATCTGTTGTAGTCAACTCATGAAAAAAATAACAAAATCAAGATTAGGAACATCATAGGAAAGTACTTTGTAACATTTAATAATTCTGATCATTGCAATGACTAGCCATGATTCTATAAGACAAATGATAAATTCTGCTACCTCCTGACACATATTTTTTTTAAAGTGAGGCACTTGGGTTGCAAAGTAAGATTTAAATATAAATTAAAATATCTGTATATATATACGTGTGTGTATTTAACTTCATATCTCTTAGAAGAATAACTAGAAAATGACTTTTTGACTGAATTTGGGTCATTAGTGTACCTAGTCATGTATCTCAGATTAGGTAACCCACTCATAGAATATGAATGAAATTTTCAAAGACATTAGTTTTTAGGGTTTATGTAAATCATCCTCAGATTTCTAAGCATATTGCTTTCTATCTTTGCCTTCCTTTCATCTGCTTGGTAGCAGTTTTACAGATCACTTAATGTTCTAATTCCCTAGCCATATGTAACTTATGCTCACCATAACAAGTAAGCTGTGTCCCCTTGCTTACATTTACAAAGTATTTATATTTTTCAAGGTCCTTTCCATGCATAATCTTTATTTTCTCTTTTTATTACTTTAACAATTCTGTGAGATATAATGAATAAGTAGTATGTCCATTATATAATTATGAAACTCAGTCTCAGAGTAGTTAAACAGATTATTTCTTTCTCTTATAACAAGCATTTTCTTTTAATTTTAGCAGCATTAACATTTCTCACTTATTGCACCTTCTAACTTTACAGATAGAAACTTCGTTATAACAAATAAGTATGACCAAGCCAAGTAAATCAAAACATTTATCACATCTGAAAATGACCTCATTTTGTGCTTCTAGTCCAATAACTTTGACAGTAGTGAGAGAAAGAAGGTCACATTTTATTATCAGACTTTTATAATAGTGATTAATCATTATATTAATCAGGATTGATGCTGATATCTTCTAGTGTTAAAAACACATTTCCCAAGGCCAAGGGAATAAAATGGCAGAAAGTCTTTCTTACCTCCTGGACTAATATCTTTCCCATTTGTGTTAAAAGGATCAACCATTTCAAACTTGTCTTCTACTTCAAAGACCATCATTGGGAAGATGTTTTCTATACGAGAAGTTCTCTGTCCTAATAGATTTGTGGCTTGTCTTTTTCATGTTGATATCTTCTGTCATTCCTTTTACAATCTTTCACTTGCATTCACACTAAATTGCTGTTCCCCAGTGCAACAGCTGCCTAAGCATAACAGACTGTTGTAGTTAGAAAGAAATTTCATTCTATGCCCTCTTGAACAATTATATTAATCTTTCAAATGATCTTCACAGGTACAGGGACCACCCAGATCTTGAGAGGACAAAAAGCAAGCAAAGAAGAGACTGGAAAATACAGGCACGGAATGAGGGTATGACGTCTGAGGAAGTTCGATTAAAAAGATAAAACTAAGAATTTTAAAAATACATAATCAGAAAAGTAAATAAATATATTCTTTCTATAAATAATACTTTTGCTGATATGAAGCAATGTGATACATAAATATTTCATTTTAGTGAAATTATAGATTTCAGAAAGCACATATTCTCCTCTATTATAATATCCATTTAATGAACATAAAGCAATTTGCAAATCATAACACACTAAATAAATGTCAACTATTACTATTAACTAATATTAGATATACTAAATGTAATTAAGAATCTAATGACCAAATGAATATAGCAATCACAGACTCATGTATAATCTGTGTATAATTATATAAGTATATATAGTTACATAAATATACATTATATATAGTGTATGTATGTATATGTGTGTTTGTGATATAGAAAATTTGTTTCATGGAAGTGTTAAAATTTAATTTAATCAAATGTTATTTCTGGTGCCTGGAATCAATAATCATTAACTATATTCAAGACCTCTTGACAGTGTAATAGATAGAATGGTGGGTCTAAAGTAAGAAACACCTGAGATGTCTCAGACATTTATTAGCTGTGTAACATTGGAAAGTCATTTATCCCCCTTTTACCTCAGTTTCTTCAATTGTAAAATTAGAAGAATAATAGTACTTACTTCACGGAACTGGTATAAAAATAACATAATAATGTAAAACACTTAGCACAATGACTAGAACATAGTAGCTACTTAAGTGCTTGTCTTATTGTTTCGTATGTACAAGATACTATCATTAGAAATAGGGGAAGAAAATCACATTCTCTGCCCTTGAAGAATTTATAGTCTAAACTGGAAAATACAAAACTTTAAAAAAAAATACTAGCTCATTTAATCTTTATAACAGTTCTCTAAGCTTAGTACCTTAATGATATTATTAGTACAGAATTATTAGCACAAATATTTCTAATTTTATTATTGCATCTGAGAAAATTGAGGCTGAAAGTCACAATGACTTGCCTGGGATCACAAAGCTGCTAACTACCAAATGCAGGACTGGAACGTAGGTGTCTTTAACTATATAAGTCCATGCTTAGTCACTATGTCATGCTGTCTCCCTCAAGTCTGATACAAGATAAAATGTGTCGAGCAGGAAGAAACAATTCCGAGAATGTGGTTTAAGAAAATTTGGGATGGAAAATGATAGTTGTGTTCAATCTTCAAACATACAGATATATAAAGCCTTATTTGGAATCTTGCAGCACATTCACTTGATTTGCTATCACTCTACTGAGAATCTTTTCCTCCTTGATATTTTCTCCTTTTGGGGCTTTCAGGATTCTGTGATTTCCTGCCTATCTATCTGATAATCCCTAAGTCTTTTTTGCTGAATGTTCATCTGTTCACATTAATCATAATCACATTATCACAAAGTTCTTTCCTGGGCACTTCTCTCTTCTCCCTCTCTATTGTTTCACTTGGTAATATTATTGTCTCCCATCAACATTCATCTTGTTCCATATGATTGTTAGATTTATTTGTTCAGGTCTAGCCTTGCTCCTGACATGACCAATTGCCTATTGAGCATCTTGAAAATTTCTCATAGCTGTCTTAAACACATATATCCAAAACCAAACTCATATTTTGTTCACCTCAACTTCTTCCTGCAATTTTACTGTTGAGTGCATTACTGGAATCTGATAATCACCTAGACTCACAACTCAGTTTTCATCTTCAGCTTTTTACTCTCTCAAACTTTCAATATCCAATCTCTTGCCAAGTAATATTAATTCTAAATTCTTAACATTCTCTCCTTTTAAACTGCCAATACCCTAGTTCAAGCCCTCATCATCTCTTGCTAAAAAATTATTAAATATGCTTCTTTTGATCTCCCTGCCTCAAATTTCTTCCCACTCCAATTCATGCTCTTTTCATCTATCAAAGTGATCATATATCCTCCAACAAGCAGCCCTTCACATGATTCAGCACTGACCCCAGCAATCAGGAGGTCAGGTCACCACTGACTTCAATATAACACCAGGCAAACAACCAGCCTCTAAAGATCATTTTGACAGTGAATGTGAAAGGGATAAACTCTCCTATAAAATGGAAGTGGATAGCAACAGCATTAAAATCCAGAATCTTAAAATATCTTGTTTACAAGAAATACGTTTAAAGCAGAATGACACATATAGAGTAAAGGTCAAAGAGGCTGGAGCAGACTCTATTATGCTTCAGGTGATGTAAAAAAAAAAAAAAAAAAAAAAAAAGCAGGGGTAGCAATCCTGATCTCAGATCAAGCAAAGGTGCAAATAGTTCTAATCAAAAGAGATAAGTAAGGAAACTATATTTTGCTAAAGAGTACCATCAATTATGAACTAATATCAGTACTAAATATATGTTCAACAAGTGGTATAGTATCCAAATTCTTAGAAGAGAAGTTGAGAGAGTTGCAGAAATAAATAGACAACAAAATTATACTAGTGGGGGATTTTAACCTTGCTCTCTCAGAACTAGATAAATCAAACCACAAAATAAATATGAAAGAAGTGAAGGAGATAAATAGAATACTATAAAAGTTAGGTATGATAGCTCTTTGAAGAAAATTGAATGGCGACAGAAAGGAGTCGGTGGTTCATGGAATCTATACAAAAATTAACCATAAGTTAGGACATAAAAACCTCAAAATCAAATGCAGAAAGGCAGAAATTATAAATGCATCTTTTTCAGATCATGACACAATAAAAAAGTACATGTAATAAAGGGTCAGGAAAAAATAGACCAGAACTTAATTGGAAACTAAGTAATCTGATCCTAAAGGATGAGGGAATAAAACAACAAATCATAAGCACAATCAATAATTTCATCCAAGAGAATTACAATAATGAGGCAACATATCAACATTTATGGAATGCAGTCAAAGCAGTTCATAGGGGAAGTTTTATATCTGTAGATGCTTACTTGTATAAAATATAGAATAAAAAGATCAATGCATTGGGCATGCAACTAAAACAGCTAGAAAAAGAACAAATGAAAAACCCTCAATTAAATATCAAATTTAAAATTCTGAAAATAAAAGGGGAGATTACAAAATTCAAAATAAGAAAACTATTGAACTAATAAACAAGCCCAAGAGCTGGTTTTTATGAGAAAACCAAAATAATAGATAAAATTTTAGTTAATTTGATTAGAAAAAGCAAAGAAGAAAATAAAATTGTTAGAATTAAAAATGAAAAGGGTGATCTGTCTACCAATGAAGAGGAAATTACAGCAATAATTAGGAACTATTTTGCCCAACTGCATGACAATAAATATGATAACCTAAGTGAAATTGACAAATACTTACAAAAATATAGATTGCCCAGATTAAGAGAAAAGGAAATAAATTACTTTTTTAAAAAGTCCCATTTTAGAAAAAGAAATTGAAGAAGCTATTCTTATTTATTATCCCTAATAACTCCCTAAGAAAACTCCCTAAGAAACTCCCTAAGAAAAAATCTCCAAGGTAATATTGATTTATATGTGAATTCCACCAAAAATTTAAAGAACAATTAACTCCAATTCTATATAAACTATTTGAAAAAATAGGGAAAGAAGGATTACTATTAAATTCCTTTTATTGCCACAGATGGGGTACTGATAGTTAAACCAGGTGGGGTAAAACAGAGAAAGAAAATTATACACCAATTTCCCTAATGAATATTGATGCAAAAATCCTAAATAAAATATTAGCAACAAGATTACAAAAAGTCATCCCTAGGATAATACACTGTGACCAAGTAGGATTTCTACCAGGAATGCAGGGCTGATTCAATATTAGGAAAACTATTAGCATAATTGACTATATCAATAACCAAAGTAACAAAAATCATATGATTATCTCAATAGATGCAGAAAAGGCATTTGACAAAATACAACAATCATTCCTATTAAAAACAATAGGGAGTATAGGAATAAATGGATTTTTCCTTAAACTGATCTACATCTTTTTAAGACCATCAGCAAGGATCATATGTTATAAGAATAAACTAGAACTGTTTCCAATAAGATCAGGGTGAAACAAATTGCCCACTATTACCATTACTATTCAATATTGTATTAGATATGTTATCTTTGGCAATAAGAAAAGGAAAAGAAATTAAAGGGATTAGGGTAGATAATGATAAAACCAAATTATCACTCTTTGCAGATGGTATGATGGTATACTCAAAGAATCCTGGAAAATCAACTAAAAAACTATTAGAAACAATCCATAACTTTAGCAAAATTGCGGGATACAAAATAAATCCACAGAAATTATCAGCATTTTTATATATTACCAAGAAAGTCCAGCAGCAAGAGATACAAAGATAAATTCCATATAAATTAACTATAGATAATAAAAAATATTTAGGAGTCTGTCCAGGCAAAGTAAGATACTGTATGAAAACAATTACAAAAAACTTTCCTCACAAAGAAAGTCAGATCTAATTTCTTGGGAAAATATCAAAAGTGCTCATGGGTAGACCAAACTAATATTATAAAAATGACAATACTGTCTAAATTAATCTACTTATTCACTTCCATAGCAATCACACGTATATGAAGTTATTTTACAGAGCTAGAAAAAATAATAACAAAGTACATATGGAAGAACAAAAGGTCAAGAATTTCAAGGAATATATATATAATATCATAATATATAATATTCGAGTTTTTATACAAACAAAACCAATGCAGACAAGATTAGAAGGGAAGCAATAAACTGGAAACAAAATTTTCATTCCAGAGTTCTGATAAAGGCCTCATTTCTAAAATATATAGAAAAATATGTATAGACTCAAATTTATAAGAATTAAAGCTGTTCTGCAATTGATAAGTGGTCAAATGATATGAATAGATAATTTTCATATGAAGAAATTGAAACTATTTCTAGTCACATGAAAAGATAGCCTAAATCACTATTTATGAAATGCAAATTAAGACAACTCTGAGATACCACCACACACAGCTCAGATTGGCTAAGATGACAGGAAAAAATAATGACAAACATTGGAGGGGATGTGGGAAAACTGGGACATTGATACATTGTTGGTGATGCTGTGAACCAATTCAACCATTCTGAAGAGTAATTTGGAACTATGCAGGGTTTCTTTTGGACCTGTATCCCAAAGAGATCTTAAAGAAGGAAAAGGGACCCATATGTGCAAAAATGTTTTTGCATTTGCATTTTGCAGTCCTCTATGTAGTGGCAAGAAGCTGGAAACTAAGTGAATGCCCATCAGTTGGACAATGAATAAATTAGGTATATGAATGTTATGAAATATTTTTGTTCTGTAAGAAACAACCAACAGGATGATTTCAGAGAAACCTGGAGAGACTTACATGAATCGATGCTAAGTGAAGTGACTAGAACCAGGAGATCATTGTACATGGCAACAGCAAGATTATATGATGATTAGTTCTGAAGGACATGGCTCTTCTCAACAAAGAGAGAATTCAGTCCAGTTACATCTGCATACAGGGAGAGGACTATGGGAACTGAGTGTGGACCACAACACATTGTTTTCACTTTTTTTGTTGTTGTTTGCTTGCATTTTGCTTTCTTATTCATTTCTTTTTCTTTTTGATCTGATGTTTCTATGCAACATGATAATTGTGGAAATATGTATAGAAGAATTGCACATGTTTAACATATATTGGATTATTTGCCATCTCAGAAGCAGATGGGAAGAATGGAGGGTAAAAGGTTGGAACATAAAGTTTTACAAGTGTGAATGTTGAAAATTATCAATGAATATATTTTGAAAATACAAAAGCTTTAATAAAAATTAAAACTATCAGAAATTATGATTAACAACAAATATAGAAAAATGTTTTAGCAAAATAAAGCACCCATTCCTTCTAAAAACACAACAGAGCATAGGAATAAAGGGAATGTTCCTTAAAATTATAAAGAGTATCTTTCTGAAACCATCAGAAAGAATTATCTGGAATAGGCTTCAGCTAGAATCCTTCCACTAAAGATGCCAGTTATCAACACTATTATTCAATTTAGTAATAGAAATGTTAGCTTTAACAATAGGAAAAGAAATCAAAGGAATAAGAATAGGCTATGAGGAAACAAAATTATTACTTTTTGCATATGATATTACTGTATACTTAAAGAATCCCAAAGATAAAACTAAAAATTACTTGAAATAGGTAACAATGGGGCAGGTGGGTGGTGCAGTGGATAGAGCACCAGCCCTGAAGTCAAGAAGACCTGAGTTCAAATCTGACCTCACACACTCACTTCCCAGCTGTGTGAGCTTGGGCAGGTCACTTAACCCTGATTGCCTCAGGGGGAAAAAAAGGTAACAACTTTATGAAAGAAAAAGTATGTGGATTAAAGCCACACAAAACATTAATTATATGACCACAAAGAAACAAGAGATGGAAAAATGTGTTTTAAAATAAAGAAATTCAATTTTAAAAATTGTAAACAATATAAAACACTTGAGACTCTACCTGCCAAAACAAACTCAAGAACTATATCAGCACAATTACAAAACACTTTTCACACAAAGTCAGATCTAAATAATTGGAAAAATATTAATTTCTCATGGGTAGGCTGAATCAATATAATAAAAATGACAGTTATGCCTGAATTAATTTACTTATTATCTGTCATGCTCAACAAACTACTAAAAAAAAAAGCTAATCAACTAATAAACAATAAAAAATAACAACAAAATTAATCTGGAAGAACAAAATGACAACAATATCAAGAGCATCAGTGAAAAAATACAAAGGATGGTGCTCTAGAAATTCAAGATTTCCTACTAAATTACAAAACAATAATCTTCAAAACTATCTAGTATTGGCTAAGAAAAGGAGTGGTGAAACAGTGTAATAGAGTTGTACACAGGACATAATAATGATAAAGGTAATTTAATGTTTGATAAACTAAAAGAACCCTGCTTTTAGGACAAGAATCACTGTTTTCCAAAAAACTTCTGGAAAAACTGGAAAATAATAGAATACAAACTAGCTATAGACTAACATCTTACACCACATACAAAGATAGAGTCAAAATAGATACATGATTTAGACATAAAAAGTGATACCATAACCAAATTATAAGAGCAAGGAATAACCTACCTGTCAAATCTCTGGGGAAGGGAAAAATTCATGACCACACAAGAGATAAAAAATCATTACTAAATGTAAAATATATAATTTTGATTATGTTAAATTTTAAAAGATTTTATACAAACAAAACCAATGCAACCAAAATTAGAGGAAAGCAGAAAGCTGGGAAACAATTTGACAGCAAGTATTTCTCATAAAAGCCTCATTTTCCAACTATATAGAAAATGGAGTCAAATTTATAAGAATACTAGCCATTTCCAAATGATAAGAACAGGAAGTTTTCAGATAAAGAAATCAAAGTTATCTCTAGGTCTGTGAAGAAGTATCCTGCATCACTTTTGATTAGAGAAATGGAAATAAAAACAATTCTGAGATACCAAATCACATATCAGATTGACTAAAATAAAAAGAAAAAGGAAAATGTTAAATGTTAGAGAAGATATGGGGAAAATGGGATACCAATGCATTCTTGGTAAATATGTGAAATGATTCAAACATTTTAGAAAACAATCTGAAACAGACCAAAAGGCAACCAAACTGTGCATATCCTTTAATCCAACAATATCATAACTATCCCAAAGAGATCATTATAAAGGGAAAAGAATCTATATGTGCAAAAATATTAATGGCAGCTCCTTTGTAGTGGCAAAATATGGGAAATTGAGGGGGTGCCCATTATTTGGGGAATGATTGAACAAATTGTGGTATGTTATTATGATAGAGTAGTATTGTGCTATAAGGAATGATGAGCAAATTGCTCTCAGAAAATCCTGGAAAGACTTACATGAACTGATGTAATGTAAAATGTACCCTGTACAAAGAAACAGCAATATTGTAAGATGATCAGCTATGGATGATGTAGTTATTCTCAGCTGTGTGTGATATAAGATAACTATGAAAAACTTTTGATGAAAATTTTATCCCTCCTCTGAGAAAGAACTGATGGTGTTTGAATACAGATTGAAGCATATTTTTTATTATTATCTTTACTTTTCTTGAGTTTTTTGGTTTGTTTTCTTTGACAACATGACAATTATAGAAATGTCTTTCTTGACTACACATGTATAATCTATTTTTAATTGGTCTCCTCAATGAGAGGGGGAGGTAGGAAGGGAGAATATTTGGAACTCTAAGTTTAAAAATAAATGTTATTTTTTACATGTAACTGAGGCAAAATAATAATTAATAAATTTTTAGAAAAAGGACTGCCAAAATATATATGCTTCATAGATTTCTCTTTGTACTTGTTATCTTTCTCCAGTAAATTGTAAGCTCCTTGAAAGAAGGCAAGTGTCTTAGTCTTAGACTTTAGTCTCATCCCTGCTGTGAGTCATGCCTACTAAGAAAAAGATTGTAACATGCCTTTCAGTGGTTAGCTCTAAAACTCCACTATCTTGTATTTGGCCACAAATTTATCAAAATATTAGGAGATACCCTATTTCTTTGAAAACTAAGATCCAGCAAGCACTTTGTGTCCTGAGATTGGCATAACAACAATCCTTTTCATTCACTCCCTGGTATGATCTCACCCACTAGAAAAATGTATTGCTTATTTCTCCTTATTTCCCAGACAACTGAGAGACCAAAACAGCCAACATGCAGCAGCCAAAATGATCAATCATCCCTCTTGACACCTGTGCTTGTATAACTGCACAGTGAACTAAAACAGAGGTTGCACTCCTTTCCCATCATGCTAATTTTGTTTCTGTATCTTGCTGGATAAAGATTCAAAAACCCTTAAAACTTGAGAAGGGGCAGCTGGATGTCATAGTAGATAGAACAGTAGATATAATACATTTTTTTAGCCTTATCTTTTTTATTATAATAACTTTTTATTGACAGAACCCATGACGGGTAATTTTTTACAACATTATCCCTTGCACTCATTTCTGTTCTAATTTTTTTCCTGTCTCCCTCCATCCCTTCCCCTAGATGGCAAGCAGTCCTATATATGTTCAATATGTAGCAGTATATCCTAGATAACAATATATGTGCGCAGAACCGAACAGTTCTCTTGTTGCACAGGGAGAATTGGATTCAGAAGGTAAAAATAACCCGGGAAGAAAAACAAAAATGCAAAGTTTACACTCATTTCCCAGTGTTTTTTCTTTGGGTATAGCTGCTTCTGTCCATCATTGATCAATTGAAACTGAGTTAGGTCTCTTTGTCAAAGAAATCCACTTCCATCAGAATACATCTTCATCTTCATACAGTATCGTTGTTGAAGTATATGATATAGATCAAATTTAATTAACTTACTAGGCTCTGTGACCCTGGGCAAATCACTTAAACCCAATTGTCATGGACAAAGAGAGACAGAGAAAGGGAGAGAGAGAAAATAGAGACAGAGACAGAGACGAGACAGAGACAGAGAGAGATACACACAGGACAGGAAGAAGGAAAGGGAGACGGAAAGGGAGAGAAAGAGAGAGAGAGAGATAAAAGATTCAAGAAAATCAACTTGGGGAGTGTTCCCACAGAGACCAAGTCAAAAAATGCCTGCCATGAGACCTTTTTTCTCAAGACCTAAGGATCATGGTGTTTAGTTCTACTTTTTTTGTGGTTTTTCAGGAATATAAGCCCTATGCCTTCCCCAAGAAGTCAATATCTCCTACTAAAGGGACTCAAAGTAGGAATTTTGGCTTGTAAACTCATTTTCCTCACTTTAAAATTAATGAAACTGCTACTTGACTCCAGACACTACCTGTTTCTTTTCTTTGTTTGGCTCCAGCCACTTATAGGTCAGAGGTCAGTTCTAGTCCAGTTGACAATGACAATCCCTCTAAATCCTTTGACTCTGGGCACCAAGAAAAATAAGACTTTTGGATACAAAGCAGTAGTAAGTAACTGGGAAGTCTTTTTCCAGTTTTATAAAATATCAGATCAAACAACTGCTCCCTCACCACCAGCTTATCATTGGACAACATAAAAGTTAGGGGACAGAAGCCAAAAATAGCACAATTAGAAATAGTCCTAATATACTAATATAAAATACTCCAAACACCATTCTGTAGTCCTGACAAAGCAGTTATAAAGGCCTGGCTATGTGGAGATTTTTTTTAAATAGTAGATTGGTAGATTTCTCTAGAGCAAAATCAAGCATTTTTTTAAATAGATTCACAGCAGAATTAAACAGTTTAATCAGCATTCCTATTTACTCATAAGAGAAGCTTCAGGAATTACAATACAAAAACAATATTTTTACCTCAAAACATGATCTCTGTGCTCAGTGAGAGGCAATTTTCAATTACACCTGCCTACAGTTTACATCATTCCCTTAAGCTATGGAAGCTGCTCTGTTAGAGTGATTACAATAGAGCTAAAGTGATTTAAGAACATCTGCAATATGAATTTCTGAAGAAAAAAATCTTAATATAATTAATTCAGCATCAGATCTAGATACTTTAACTACATTTATAAAACTCTAAACAAAAAAAAAAAGTACTTTCTGCATCAGAACGTTAAATAAGTTTATATCTGTGGGTATACAATAAAAAGATAAAGGACTAAACAAAAATGTCCTAGATATAGAATTTAAAGTAATCACATAGGTCACTGAATACAACTCCTTTATTTTAGAGATGAGGAGAAAAAGGCTCAGAGAGTAAACCTAACTTGCTAAGTGTTACCCTGGTATTAGATGGCTTAACTGACTGACATTAACTAGGTACTCTGTCTCCACATTCAATTCTTTTTCTATTTTACAACTCTACTTACATTATCATTATTAAAACCTAGTAAACACATTCAAATCCTTTCTCCTAAAAAATTTAAGGTCTTAGGTTGAATCAAAGACAGGGATTAGTCTTTTAAGACTGAGTTGGTTAACTGGGCTTCAAGGAGTAATTGTCTTTAATACACTTCTCATACTTAGTATTAATTCCTAAAAAATTAGTATTAAAAATGATTTCAATATATAGTGAAATCTATGCATGGAACACATGGAACCTGCACTCTATCAAATTCAGTAGAGCTCCCTAATACTTGCCTTTGGATACTCCTTCCAGATGTAGTTCTGTATTTCTACATTATTGCAAATAAATATTGGTGTTTGTAGGCATTTTTCTATTTCTCTGGTGAAGCCATTTTATTAAAAAATATTGATTGAAGAAAGTAATAGGAAATCTTTTAGGAATAATTAATAATATTTTGTCATCATAATCTCCCACAAAGCAAGAGAGTTTATTAGACATTGTACACATTATTCGGGCCTACTCTCCCAACTGGCAGTTAGGGTTACCAGAAAGTAATTGCTACCTTTTTCAGGGTTTTAGGTAAACTAAAAGGATAAGGATGATTTTCTAGTACTAATGTACCAGTGTGATTTCTCATTGTTTATCTGTTGGTGTAAGTTTGCCACAAGACAATTTTTAGAAAAAAGGTATTTACTAAGGTACTATAGTAAAAAAAAAAAAAAAAAAAAAAAAAAAAAAAAAAAAAAAAAAAAAAAAAGAAAAGAAAGAAAGAAAGAAAAGGAAAGGAAAAAAAAAAAGAAAGTTGATATAAAACTGCTTCCTCAACAGTCTGGTACATATTCCTCCACCATACATAAGAAAACCAGAGGAAAGTGGGCTTCAGCTTAGGGTGCATAGATGATATAGATACAGCTCCCAGGTTCTAGTTACAGGAAATCAGTATGCCTAGTTTGTCATTAGTTCTCAGTGCAGAGACATCTACAACTGCTACTGTAATATTACTATTAGGATACAGAATAAATGTGTAAAGCATTTCCAATCAATCAAAACTCAATGAATCCTACTGTGATCAAGGTGATGAGTAAAAGAGACAAAAGCTCTACTCTAATTCTGCCTCTTGTAAGTATTTTCTCTCAAAGATTTGGCTGGAACTTCTTTCTTCCTTCACCCCTGGATATATCTAGGTTTGTGAACTAGTCTGCAACTGCTTCAGAAAAAATCTATTATTGTGACTAATTTTTTTTTCAGCCAAATCTAATCCATGTTCTATATAGTATCCTTTCACTTCATGTATTCTTTCAAATTGATCAAGGATATTTTCACACATAGTTAAAGTGGTTTTGCTTTATTGATTAATTCAATAGAGTCTAGGTCTTTTTCATAACTAGTTCATTTAAAGAGAAATATAGGTTATTTTTATTTATTGAGATAAGTTTAAGAGAAATGCATCATTTGGTGGATCTATAGGATTCCTAAGAGAACATAGAATAACCTAGTATGGGTCTGAATATTGAGTTGTGAATTGCATCATTAAAGAAAGCACCTACACTAATGAAACCAGGATTGAAAAAAAAAGAGATGACTTACATTTTTTCTTGATTCATTACTTCTGTAAAAACAAAACAAAACAAACAAACAAAAAAAAAAAACAATCCCACACCATACTAACTACTTATATTCCCTCCAACTTGTGTCTCTATTCTAAAGTTAGAAACAGTAGAACTTTCTGAAATGCTAGATTTTGAAAAAATGTACCCAAGAGCAAAAGTGATGCCAGTAGTAAAATAAAGTCTTTGATGTTTCTTATTACTACTTGACAAAAAAATCACTAAGTTAGTATTTATTTGCTTCATAAACTTCAGCATTATCTATGATCATCCTGTAGACCAGCTGTTTCGATCATGAAACTTCAAATAGTTACTCTAATCGCCGCCCTTTCATGACTATCTTAAGTTCCAAAAACAACTTAGGATAAATTTAGAAATCAAGAACAAAGAACATATGAGACTTCGGTTTCAACAGCTTGTGGCTTTTACTGGCATCTGTCATCATTCTTTTGAAAAGCTATTTATCACTGCAATTCCCTTACTGTACAATAAGGAATTTGAGGCCTTTTCATCTTCTTAACCTAAACACTTCCCAGAAGCAAGATCAGTAATACGAAAATAGAGGTGCCATATTTGATGAAGATCTTAGGTTGTGACTACTTGATATCACATATCCAGAAATATTAGGATAACAGAATTATTTTTGTTTTTAGTTTTCCCTTTGATATCTAGAATGGGTATTCATTTGAAATATACTGGAAAGTATAGTTTCATGTCCCATCTTAATTAAGCAAAGAAGGGTAGAGTTGAGTAATTATCTGTTGAATTTAGATAGTGTAAATTCTAGTGATTATTCAGTATACCAAAAAAACTCCTCATTCTTTTCTTTTAATTATATTTATTAAGGACTTGGGTGGGAGCAGGGAGAAATCTAAATTATAATAAAAATTCACCAAACTTTATCTTTATTTTATGTAATCATAGTTAATCATAACTTATTTTCATGAAAGATATATCAAATTGATCATATAAAAAGTGGGTGAATTTTTATATTTCTATTTCATACTTGATGGATTTTTAAATTACATTAGATGGCAGAATAATACGTTTAGACCTATAACGAATGTTGAATGTCATATTGGATCATTACCTTGAAGCTGAAAAGGACATAAGAGTTCAACTAAGGTAATCAAATATCCTTAAAGATAAGAAAATATAGGCCCAGATAAATAATGTTAAGAGTCAGATTAATAATTAAAACCTAAATTGCTGGGTTATTTAAGCTAAATCAACATTAATTTCCCATTGCAATATAATCTAGCTCCATTATTTTAGATGACAATTAATAGATTAATTTTTATAATGTCTGTAAATACCTTAGTTTGATTTACTTTCTTCCAGTTATCTGAGTTTTATGTGTTCTCTTTTTCTGTCTCTTTCTGTGTCTCTTAATTTCTCTTTTTCTTTCATAGTCATACAGGGGACAAAAGCTACTCCAGTTCTGTAAAGCAAAGCATGACCTACCAAACTGAAAATTCCATCTCATGGCCAAAGATAGACTGTGCTTTCTGAAGACCATTCTAGATAAGGAGAAATTGCAAGTCTGGTAGCCAAAACGATGGAATAAATAGAAAAATCATCTTTATGCTACTCTATTAACCCTCAAGCAACCATAAAATAATACCCTAAAGATAATCCTGTTACAGGAGAATCAGAAAAAAAAATAGGATGAAACAATCTTTTATTAGGTAAAGAAACTTAGAAGATCCGCAGGAAAGGTCTAACTCACTCCCAGGTAAAGGGAAAAGGTAAAGGTAAAATTTACCTGTCATTCAGTGTAGACAGTATCCCAGCAAGCAACAGCAAGTTCTACCTCAGGAAACCAGTGGGAGATATTGAGCCTCAGTTTGGTGGAGCAGGCAAACATCAACCACAGGACTACTCACAAGTCTCAGGAATGAGGGGGAATGAGCATCCTCCAGGCCAGAAAATTACCACATATTTAAGTGTAGCCCCAGGCAAACAGGCTGCCTCCAGCAGACAGACTGCTTCAAGGTAGCCCCAGGAAAACACAGAGACACCCTTCTCATCTCAGCTCAAAACAAACATCACCAACTAGGATCCTGGCTAAACAGCCATTAGCATCTAGAGCTTTCTAGATTCCAGTACTGACAGTCACCCACACCCCAGCTCCAGACATGAGGGTCTCCTCTCATTCTCAAGACAACATCGTTGTAGCATTAGGTAAACAGCCAGGTACAATTGACCTAATAAAATAGAAAGCACAAAAATCTAAGTGAGGAAAACAACTCCATAAAAATCAGACTTGGGCTTGATAGAATTGTAAACTGATACAACTATTCTATTTTTTTTAATTAAAGCTTTTTATTTTCAAAACATAAGCATAGATAATTTTTAACATTCACCTTTGCAAAACCTTGTGTTCCAAATTGTTTTTTTCCTTCCCTTCCCCTCTCCCCTCCCATAAACAGCAAGTAATCCAATATGTTAAATATGTGCAATTCTTCTATACATATTTTCACAATTATTATGTTGCACCAGACAAATCAGATCAAAAAAGGAAAAAAAAGAGAAAGAAAACAAAATGCAAGCAAATAACAATAAAAACGTGAAAATACTATGTTGTTATCCACACACAGTTCCCATAACATTTTCTCTGAATTATGATCCAATCATTCTATAGAACATTTTAAAATTATGTCCAAAGGGCAATCAAATAATGCATATTCTTTGATTCATCAGTACCACGCCTAGGACTGTATCTCAAAGAGATCATTAAAAAGAGGAAACAACCAACATATGCAAAAATATGTATAACAGCACTTTTGGGCATTGCAAAATGTGGAAAATTGAGGAGATGCCCAACAATTGGAGAAATAGCTGAACAAACTGTGTTATATGAGTATAATGGAATACTACTGTGCAATGAGAAAAGGTGAAAAGGCAGATTCAGAAAAACCTGGATAGACTTTTACAAACTGATGTAAAGGGAGCACCAGCAGGAAAAATTGTACACAATATTAGCAATATTGTATGATGAACATTATGAATGACTAAGCTCTTCTCATCAATGAATTAATATAAAACAAGTAACAAGGAACTCATGAAAGAAATTGCTATCCACATCCAAATGAAGACCTGATAGACTCTGAACATGGGTTGAGCCATCCTTTTTTCATTCCCTTTATTCTTTTTTGTGTTTTTTTCCTATTAGTTTCTTTTTTTACAACTGTGACTAACATTAAAAAAAAAATGATAGCGCATGTGTAATCTGTAAAAAAATTGCCTACCATTTTCAGAAGAAGGAAGGGCTATGGAGGAAGGCAGAAAAATTTGGAACTCAAAACTTTGCAAAAAATAGGTAATAATAGAGCTCAATCAAGTAAAGTTTTTTCATCATGAGAGAACAGGAATTAGGAGAGATCTCAAATGCCATCTATTCTAACCCATTAATTTTACAGATAAGAAAATTGAGGACCTGATTGTGATTCTTTCACACGTCTACACAAATAATAAATATTAGAGATTAGATTTGAAGACAAGTCATTACTTTCTTATTATTAGGAATGAAAGAGCAAATATTTAATTTATTAGGCACTTACTGTCAAGCACTTGAAATGAGCAAAAATATAAAAATGCCTCTCATTTTTCTGCAATCTTCATTTCCTTTCACAATGAGAGTGACATAGTAGGGGAAAAAAGGAAAAATAATAAGAATCACAATTCCATAAATGCTATACAAACATTAATTTAACTATTGATCTTAATATACAATATTTGTTCAATGACTAAGAGACTGATGTACTATAGGTGAAAATAAAACATATCCATACTAACATCAATAAAAATGAGGACACATGATATAGAAATGAATGAAAATATAACATATTTTCCTCACAAATAAAGGAGTTATTAGTGCTAGTTTCTTGCTCCTGAAAATAATAAGAAACATAAGAACTTTGGGTAATCTGACTTTTAGAGTTCATAAATAGTATAAGCAAACAGACCAACATAAAGGGAATGTGATTATATGAAAATATACATCGCAGAGGAAAAAAATGAGAAATTTGGTGGTTCACTTACCAAGATGCTCCAAACTAAGTCAAAATGTTAAGAATTTTTATTCCTTTGAAATATTTAACCAGTATAAACCAATCAGCCAAACATGGGAATCAAAAGATGCTTCACACTTGATTATAATAATCTACTTGTAGAGACATTTAGTCTAATGATAATATCAGTACAAGGCAATTTAAAATGCAGTACAGAAAAGGATGTTACATCATGAGCAATATCATTTCATGAAGGATTATTTGAAGGAAAATTGCTCTACCATAATTTGGTATGAGATAATTTACATCATCTCATAAATGTTACAAGTAAACCCGCAATGATACTGAATGGAATTAAAAGAAAAATCAGTTTTCCTCCATCCTACTGATCTGGAAGGGTCCTCAGTGATCATCTACCACATCTCATTCTTGAAAATGCATTCCATCTATAACATACATGACATCCAAACTTCGTGTGAATAATTCCTGTGTCCGTTTATAGGCAATTTCAAAGTGCTGCCCTTATGCAAGCAGACATATAATAACCTTCCACATGATAACTTTTTAAATATTCAAAAATATGGGGCAGCTAGGTGGCACAGTGGATAGAGCACCAGCCCAGAGGTCAGGAGGGCCTGAGTTCAAATTTGACCTCAGACACTTAATACTTCCTAGCTGTGTGACTCTGGGCAAGTTGTTTGAGCAAAATAAATACATAGATAAAGAAATAAATGTTCAAAGACAGATATCACTAACCTTCTAATAAATCTTCTAATTATTCCATCTGACCTCATATGGCATTAATTCAAGGTTCTCCACAATCTGGTTGCCTTCTCATGATACAACTTGCCTGTCTACCTTTACCAGTACTGCTTATACTTACACAGATTAGAAGTGAAATTAGTCTCATTGTTTAATATTTCCACTTCCTTGGTCCTTCTCTATAATCACCACTCAATATTCACTTCTTGTTTCAGCTTTACTCAATCTACATTTATCTCCCAATCACAATTCTTTCCTGTTTAACCCATTTCTGATGTGAGGATTCTAAAATTATAAGTTCTCTCCCATCTAATGGGAGTTTTTTTGTGCCAGTTCTTACTCTTGAACCTCATTTGTACTCATACCTCATAGTTATTATATTGACCTTTTCCTACATGTTTTTGCTTTTTAAAATCACATCATACTTAGCTCTACCCTAACCTTTGTTTTGAACTACCCAATTAATAATGACAATCTTAGACACATGTTTTACATGTACATGTATAAAACAGTTTGTCCATATTGAGTCCCTTGAAATGTCTTTGACGTTTACATTATATTACTCTTGGGTATCATATATCAAATTTTTATTAAGTTAAAAATTTTTTTGCAACAAAATCCTGAAAATATGGTAATTCATTGAATGTTCATTTGTTTCTGTTCAGGATAATGCTTACTTTTGCCCTACTACTTCACTGAGAAAAATGAAGCTATTTACTGAGAATTTCTTGTTCTCCCCTTTTCACCCCGAATCACTTAGACACTTTTATCCTTTCCTTCTAACTTATAAGAAGGGGTACTTCTCCTAGACAAGGTTAATCTCTTTACCTGCACATGTGACTCTATTCCATCCTATCTTCTCTAGAAGATTGCCATTCTATCCTCCCTAGTCTTGCCCTCATCTCCAATCTGTTCCTCTCTATAAGTTGCTTCCCTACTACATATAAACTACCTACCCATCATCAAAAAAGTCATTTTATACATCCATATTTGCCCGTTAGCCTTTCTTTTGTGAGAGATTTATCTAAATGAGTACCTCTACTTCTTTTCCTCTGATTCTTTTATTTATTCTCTGTAGTTTGGCTTTTGATCTTATCATTCAACTGAAATTTTTCTCTCATAAGTTATTTTTGTTCTCTAAATCACCTATATTTAATCATATTTTTTAGTCCCAATCCTCTTTTATCTCCTTATAATTTTATGACTCCTTTATGGATACTTTCTTAACTCCTAGTATTCATGATTCTACTGTTGTTCTTGTTCTCCTAAATGTCTATCCATCCTTTCACATTCTTCTTTGATGGATCTTTATACAGGTCATTCCAACTAATTATAAGTGTCTCTCAAGATCCTCTCCTGGGCCTTCTTCCCTGCTCACTCCCTCACCATTTCATTTGGTGACCTCATCAGGTCTCTGGATTCAATGATACTGATATCTCTCAGATTTATTTTTCCATGCCAAAGTATCTCCTAATATTCATTTCCCTACTTATAATTGCCTATCATATATCCCAAAATTGACATCTCATAGATATCTTAAATACATGTCCAAAACAGAATTCATCTTTTCACTAGCCTCCCAGTCACTTAGTCTCACAAATCAGGTGACATCCTCAAGTCCTTATTCTCTCACCATCACACTCATATTCGATTTGTTGCCAAATCTTATTGATTCTACCTTATTAATTACTCTTATATGTGCTCCTTTTTCTTCTCAGACACTAAAATCACCCCGATTCAGACTATCATCACCATATTGAAATTGCCTTGCCTCAAGTTTTTCCCAAAATTAGTCATTATGATACTAAAATTGATATTCTTTAAATAATGGTTTGATCATCTTGTTCCCTCCCCACTCCCTTCATTCAATAAAATTAATGGTTCCCTGCTACATATAAGATAACATATAAAATTCTCTGACATTCCAGTATCATTATAATCTAATCCCCCTACCTTATCAGTCTTATTATACCTTACCATCACCCTGTACTCTCTCACCTCTGTACATAGTCAGTGACCTAGTATCACTGGCCTATTGTACTCCATCTCCCAAGTCTGCATTTTCCCCGTATTTCCATCCTATCTTGTCTTCCTTGACTTCCTTGTCTACCTTCAAGGATCACCTGAAATCCCACTTTCTAAAAGAAACCTTTCCGGCTCCTCATGAAGCATTTAGTGCTTTCTTTATCTTATTTCTTATTTATAATTTGTACTGTGTATATCTTGCTTTTATGTAGTGTTCTGCATGTTCTCTGTCTACTTTATACTGTGAGCTCCTTAAAAGTGGGAACTGGTTTTTCCTCCTTTTTTTGTAACAAATTAGGTTATATTTGTAAAGTATTTAGCACAGTGCCTGAGACATAACAGTTGCTTAATAAATATATATATACAAACCCCTAGGTTTGTATCACTATAAGCAAAAAGTTGGGTAAGAGATAAGGATCCACATGTATGAAATCATATTGCATATTTTCTCTGTGAATTGAAAAGAGGTGGGGGGGAAAGAATTTGGAACTCCAAAATAATTAACGTTTAAAACATATAACTTCCAACAGTTCCCAGATGTGTGACCTTGGACAAATCATTTAATATCTATTTGCCTCAATTTCTTCAGCTATAAAATGGAGATAGTAATATCACCTACTTCACAGAAAAGTTGTTGTAATGACCAAATGAGATAATATGTGTAGTGCCTGAAACACAGTAGGTATTTAATAAATGTGTGTTTTCTTCCTTATTTGTAACATATAGATTTTTTTCTTCTACTGGATGCAAATGATCATAATTTGAAATGGTTGATTATTGGAAAAATTTTGGGTATAAATTACTTATAATTTATTTGCTTACATTTCTTTCATAACGCCTCACTTGATTTTCTTTTTCTATAAATGTGAAAAATAAGAATGACATAGATTTTTCATAATTATTCATCACAACTTATTATCTGTGTACTTTAAAAGTAAGAAATCTTAACTTATTGTAATGAGCCTTGGTCAAAAACTTATTTTATATTAAGGTATTCAAGAATCAATAGTATAATATAATAATAAAATGCTTAGAACTGGAAGTACACTTAAAATCATTCAACTCAATACCCTCAGTTTACATATTTGAACTCAGGAAAATGAGTCTTTGTGCCAACAGGCCTCTATGCACTATGGCACCACCTAGCTACATTATTTGTAGTGTGACTCTTTCTTTGTTCCAGGTCCAAAACATCTTTATGAAAATTTCTATCCTTTTGTATATTTATACCCACATCCACTAACTCCTAAGTTAGATAGGGGAAATGCTCATTCTTATAATATTTTTTTTTTATTTATTTAAAACAAATACAAAATAGAAAAAAAAATTTATATGTACAGCAAAATATTGAGAGGACTCAAAATATGAGACAATAAATTTCCATTTCAAGAAAGCCTATATAATAAATGCTACATATTGTTTTCAGAGTTATCCAGCTTTGCTTTACTTCCTTGTAGTTTTTGTTGTTGTTCTATCTTGTACACTTTTTACTGTATACTTTTTCCCCTTTCCCTTCCCCTCACTTTTCCCAAGAATGTTACAATTAAGCATTGATATATTTATTTATGCATATACACATTTACCCGAATATATACATTCATACATCTAGATACTATTATTATACACATGTAAACATGTGTTCTTATACACATATGTAAGCCTATACTATGTTAGTTTGTTTTTTGTTTCTCTAAAAGTAGATAACATAATCCTTCATAAGTCCAATTTTTTACATATTTTTCTAAATCTACTAACTCAAAATTTTCTACAGCATAGCAATATTCCAACCTTGTACTATTCATTTATTTTAAATAGTCTAAAATAATATTAAAATACTGACATAAATTTTAATTTCCTTATTTTTTTAATCTTTTGGTTTTGAAACTAATTTTAACTTTGTTTGAGATCAATGATTGCTACCCCTGAATTTTTTTCTAGTAAATTTTATTCCTGATCATTATTATCATGTTTGGATGTATTTCCTAATTTTTATTTCCTAATCCTGCTAACTTCTCTGCTTTACTTCTACCAGTCACTTTGCTCGTTATTACCTAGCCTACCTTCCCTCCAAGGATCCTTCCTTTTTGCTCTTCCCCCACCCTTTCATTCCCTCTTTATCCCATTTCCATTCATCTACACATCCTTCTATATCATCTTTATCATAGTCCCTCTCCATCTTGTTAATCTATAAATTTAGAAGACTTTTATACTCTCCCACATATATATGTATTGTTTCCTCTTTAACCCATTCCTAATATGAGTAGAATTCCCACAACTTCCAGTACTGTTCTTTCATCTAATTCTTTTATATCAATTCTTCCTCTTGTACCTCATTCAAATAACATAATTATCCTGTTTACCTTTTCCTATACATTTTAGTTTTTTTTTTTAAATCACATCATATCTTTCTTTTGAATTACCCAGTTAATAATGACAATCTTAGATACATGGTTTACATTTACACATGTAAAACATAAATAGTTTATCCTTGGGTCCCTTGAAATGTTTTTTTTTTTTTTTTTTTTTTTTTTTGCCTTATATCTTTTTTGGATCTTATATATTAAATTTTCTATTACTTTCAGGTCTTTGCAACAAAATCCTGAAAGTCTGGCAATTCTTTAACTGTCCTTTTTTTGTCACTTAGGATTATGCTTAACTTGACAGGTTATGATATTTTTGATCCAGGCCTACTTTTTTTTTTTGCCCTTCAATATATAGTGCTGCAAAACCCATGGTCTTTTCATGTAGCTACTACAAGGTCTTATCTAATTTTAATTGTGACTTTGTCATATTGAAATTGCTTTTTGTTTTTTGGTTTTTTTTTTTGTTAGTTTGTTTTTCCCTTGTTGCTCATTATATTTTTCTCCTTGATCTGGGGGTTTCAGAATTTGACTATGATATTCCTGTATATTTTCCTAGGATCTCTTTCAGGTGATTGGTGTATTTTTTTCCTTATTTTCCCCTCTTATTCTAACACATCAGGACAATTTTCCTTAATTATTTCTTGTGTTATTGTATGAAGATTCTTGTTTTGATTATACTTTTTGAATTTTTTTATGTTTTCTCTTACTCTGTTTTTAGATTTGTTCTTTTCCTTATATGATATCTCATATTCTATTCTTTTTTTTTTTATTCTTTTTATTTTATTATTTTTTGGCCTCATAACTTCACTAGTTTTCCCTTGCCTACTTTTACTTTTCAAGATGTCATTTTCTTCTTTAAGATTCTGGATCTCATTTTCTCATGTGTTGAGTTTGTGTACATAATCTTGATTTTTCTTTGATTGTTTTTAGTTTCTGTTTTAGATTTTTCTGAATATTTTTCAATTTATTTTTGAAGTATTTTTTTGAGTTCTATGAATCTTTTTAGGCAGGAGAACATTTAATGATACTCTTTGGGGTAGGAGAGGAGTTTTTTGTAGTTTAGAGGGGTTTTTTTTGTTTTTTTTTTTTTTTTTGGTTTGGTTTGCTTCAGTATCCTCCTCTGAATATGAATCCCGGTCTTCTCTTTTTCCTTAGTAACATTCTATCTTTGGGTACTTTCAACTTAGCCTGATCATCTTTTTTGTTTTTTTTGTTTTTTTTCTGTAAATTTGTCACAGATTATTGACATAATTACCTCTAATTCTGAAGTATAGGAAATGGTGCTTCTGTCCTAAGGTACTCCTTTAGGTTCCCCCTCTGTCCTGGAACCTGAAATCAAGATCTCCACCCTCTTATAAGCGTCTATAGGCATAGCATCTCTATATCGTAGCATTTCTTCTGCAGTCATTGGGTATATACTTGTTCCTTCTTGACCAGGGCAAAGTCTCAGCAGCACAATGGGATCTGTAGATCCTTATCAGCAAAGGTTTCTTCAATCTTACCCGACTCAGATATCCAATTTCCCACACTGTCTGGAAAGTTAAAATTCCTATGGCTGGGTTTGAGGCTCCCTCCTCAACCAAGTAGTCCCAAGGCTTGGCAGAACTAGTCTGGAGATGTTTACACTTCACAGGAACCAAATCTCTGCTCTTCTGGCCCAATTTTTTTTTTCTTTCCTATGTTTGCCCAGAAGTACAATTTTGTGTTTTTTTGTGAAGAAAATCTGGAGAGCCCCATCTCCACCATCTTCCCAGAAAGCTCTTCTCCTACCATTTTAACAATTTCAATTATCCACTAACATGCATTAGGTAAATCAGGCTTGTTGCTCCTTCTCTTTCCCTTTCCCCTCCCTCAATCATTCCTAATAATTAATTTTGCTCATTGAGTCTTTTAAGGACCCATAATGATTTGGAGTTAATCAAGTTCTCCCTATAAAGTCACTTAAAGTTAAAGAGAAAGTTCTTTACTCCTTTTGGGGTAATAATAATAAATATTAAATTTGTTTTCAGGGTGATTTACTCTCCTCAAGCTAATATTGGAAATGAGAAAAGTAAAACCTATCCCACTATAAAAAAGAAAGGTCCCTAATGTCTGAGAAGCTGTGTTCAAATCACATCTCAAAATCTCTTCACTAACTGTGTAACTTTGAATAAGTCATCCTTCTTGAGTCTTTTCTATGCTAGAAGTTTCCTTCTCCAACAATGACTTGCTCCTGAGATCTTCTGACCAGGAAATTCCCAGACCAGCCAAACTTCATTCCCCTCCTTGAAGATCTCTGACTCACTATATCATGGCCCTAAGTAGATACTTTCACAACCTTCTTCCATTACTTTACAGCTCTCTTTTGGATATTTCTTTGATTATTAGATTGTAAGCTACTTGAGAGTAGAGATTGTTTGCTTTTATTTATATAACCAGTGCTTAACATAGTGCCTGGTTTACAGTAAACATTTAATGAATACTTGTTGAATTATCTTGCCTCTTCTTTGTGACAGGCAGTTAGATATTTGAAAACATCAGTACTACAATTTTATGATTCTTTGAAAATTTAAGTAATAATGCAAAACCAGAGAAAATTTGACAAGACAACAAATGATTAATGTTTAAATAAGTAGCATAAATAGTGGGATGAATTCAGAGAAAGTAGAGATTATTGTGTACTATGGTTATCTAGGAAGTTTCAGGGAGGAAGAGAAGTTTAAGCTTGACCTTAAAGAATAGGTAAGAATTGAATGCCTTTTGCAGAAAAGCCATTTTTGATAGAGGAAATGGAATGTAAAAAAGTATGTTTGAAACTGCTAGGCAAATTTGTAGAAGATAGAATAAAAAAGTTTGAATGGATTGAAGAATTTGCATAGGACAAATACATCAAGTTACAAAGTTGGACAAGTAGTTTGAGTTTAAATTGAATAAGTCCTTAAATTTCAAGCTGAATTTTTAATCTATTCCGTAGATCAAGTGGAATTAAATGTTTTGGAACAAAGGAATGATATGGTTGAAAGAATATTGATCTGAAAGTGATATGTCAGATGGATTAGAGAAGGACCTAGAAACAAAGAGATCATTTAGATATGTATTAGTATAATTGAAGCATGAGAATATATTGATTTGAACTCACCTAATGGCAACAAGAATGTACATGAAAGAATAGATATGAAGTATTATGAAGGAAAAGTTGATGAGACATGGCACCAGATTAACTTAAGAGTTCAGTAAAAGATAACAGTCTAAAACCAGTGTTGAAATTTTGAGCTTGGAAAACTGGGAAAATGATGACTACGAAAATAAACATAGAAATATCAGGAAGGAAAAGACTCAGTTTCGAGGGAATCTGATACCTATTTTTTAGACATGTTGGATTTGAAGTGATGTTGAGATACAATCAGAAGCAAAGATTTGATATTAAAGTTCAGAAGAAAAGACCAAGATAGAGATGCAAATTTAAAAGTCTTCATAACAAAGTGCTTCTTGAATGAGTTTTTCCAGGGATAGAGTACAGAGAAACTAAAGGGTGATATTTCATAGAATTCCTACAGTTAGAAAGGATGAAGAAAGAACAAATTATAGAAAAGTAGCTGAAAGTAGGAAAAGAACTAAAATTGTAGATTGCTAACAGTAAAAATTGCTTCTATTGTCTCCCCCTTGGTAAATTCTATATGTCACTGAAAGATTAATCTTCTTAAAATACTTTTTATCAGGTTGTAAAATCAAGATAGAAAAAAACAATTAAAGTAAGAGAGATCAGTATCAAAAGATTCAGAAGGATCAAAGAGACTTAAAATTAAGAAAAGACCATAGAATTTGTAGATAAGGGATTCATCAGTAACCTTGATAATGGGATCAAGTAATAACCTCTTTTTGAAATGAAACAATTGCACATCATTTGTCTTGTTCCATGATTAGACTATAATAAAAATGTTCCTAAACCTACTGTAATAATTAACTTTGTAGAGATTGCTACATTTCTTTTGAATATTATTTAAGGAAAATATACAAACTGGAACTTTGCCCAAATGGTTAACAATCAATTTAATTTTTCTCTTCCCATTAAGTCAGGGGAAAGGAGAGGAATGGTGAATCTAGATTTCATGACCTTTTTCCCAATAAAAGGACAAGACATTTTCCTATAGAGCATAACTGATTCATTACCAGGGATATGTATTCAATTTAACACATGACATGTTTTTTTTAAGCATCTACTATTATTTCCTTAGGTGCTAGTGATTCAATAAAAACTAATTAGTCTTTTTTGTGAAGGATCACACCTTCTACTTGAAGAATACAGTATGTACACATAAGTAAATTATCTCTATATTTATATATATGTGTATGTGTATATATGTATAGATACACACAGAGAGAGCTAATAACATTTGGAATCCCTTTCACCACTTAATACCCAACATCTTCACTTCTGGTCCTCACTAACATCTGGAAAAATTAAAAGTATGAATCAAGTTGGAAGGGCCCTATTAGTTCATCCAGAACCACAAAAAGACTCATATTCAGCTGTTTTATAGAGGCCTCTAATTCGTTCAAACATCCTGGACTGATATTCAGCAAGCTAGACAAAACTCTAAATCTAATAAAACAGCTAACTTTTGTATTACTCTCACAATGTCCAGATGCTGTCCTAAGCAATTTCTGGTTATTATTTTAGGTGATCCTCTCAACAATCCTGGAAAGTTGGTGCTATTATTATTTTCTTGAAGAAAATTAAGTAAACTGACATCTTTAGGGTTACACAACTAACAGGGGTCCTAGACCTACAAATGTCTAGAAACAAATCTATACCATGTGCTAATGTGCTAACTATGGCACTAGAGGCAATTTTCGAGAATTATACACATTAATAGATTAAGCTATCTCAAAATCCAACTTCTGTTCAGAGGTTAAGTTCCCAAAGAGCAGCTGATCATTTTTGCCCTTGTGAGTTCTACACTTAACCCTCAAGAAGTTCCCTTCATTCCCCAGTATATATAGCTCATGAGCCCTTATGGTATAATTACTCCCCTGATTATCAGTTCATGTCATTTAACCAGTGAGACATAGTAAGCTTTTAAAATCAGATAATTAATAAGACTAAAAGAACAGTTTGAACAAAATATCTGCCCATCAGGAATCAAACTCCCTCATCAGTACATAAAGAGTCCAAGGAAAGAATGATGATACAAACTTAGAGAAAACATGTGATAAAGGAGCAATTCACATCTCCAGGTTGCTGGAACAACTTTTTACTATTTTATAGGATCCTGATTAAGCTATCCTTAGACAAAATATTACTTTCTGACAAGTGACTTAGTGTTCTAATTTGTCCTCAGTTCAGAGACTGTTCCAGGAACATGACTATTAAACTTATAGAAAGTCCAAAATCTTCTGACCTTTTGAACTGAATAAGGTCATTCTCTGATAAAAGAGGAATAGAAAGATAAAGGCTCTCTACACTGCCAATGAATTCTATCTTGAAGATTGCTTAAAACTGTTCCTATACCCAGGTAGGTTAAATTCCTGGATTCTCAATTGGCTTGCTATTTTATGTAATCTCTAATTGGCGTGACTGAATCTCCTCAACCAATCCAATACAAGCCCTGTGTAGTGTCATTTCATTTTATCTGATGGTTTTCCTCATTCCCAATAAGGGATTTTTCCCACATATTTTAACATTGTTAGTTGATTGAGTTAATAGAATTTTTATCATCTAGTTAACATCAATACTTTCAGTGTCAAGAGGGATTAAGTGAATAATTCAATGAACTCAGACTTATACATGAATACATACATATGCATGTACTTACACACATTTATACGTAGTGTACTGTATTATGTATAATTTAATATAATCAATCAATTGATGTTTCATTTTGAGAAGAAAATACCTCCAACCAAACACAAAGGGGAAAGCTAGCCCCAAAGATAAATGTAGACAGATTTAATGTTAAAGCAAGACATACAAAATAGATTAGATTTCAGATAATACAATGGAAGAGAGAATCAGAGCTAAATCCAATGAGTGCAAATTACATACACTTCTTTATACTATAATATTTCTTATGTTTTCATGCTTTTAAAAATTCTTTAAAAGTAGATTTTTCCCTTTATCTTCTGCTATTGTTTTCTAGAGATTCAATCAGTTTAGGGTTTTGTTTTGGTTTTTTAATACTGAGGCAATTGGAGTTTAGTGACTTGCCCAGAATCACACAGCCAGAAAGTGTTGTGTCTGAGTCCAGATTTGAATTCAGGTGCTCCTGACTTCAGGATTGGTTATCCAGCTTAATTTTAAATCTTGAACAATAGTGAGGAGATTTAGTAACACAAAATATTGAAAATGAATAGGCATCTACCATCTCCACCTAGTGTTAAAAGAATAAATTCTGGTGTTCATTTTAAAAATTAGGCATCCAATTGTCATAAAATGGTGATAAATTAGATTTCATGAATCATTTTATTTTCACCATAACTTGATCTCAAAAGGGTAATCTGAAAGTGAGAGTCATCATAGTTCTTAACAAGGTTGCAATTAATTTAGCATGTGTCTCATAGGGAATGAATAGGAATAATAACAAAAAGTTAAAGAAGGAAGAATATAGAATGAATGGTAGGAATATATGCTATCATAACAAGGAACAATTATTTTTAGGAAGATTCTTTTTAAGAAAATGGTGGGATAGCACTGCTTTTACCATTTCCATTTAAAATGAAATAAAATGAGAGAGATAATAATGAAAGCTGTTTTCATTAACCTAAAGAATGGAGAAACTAAAATCAGGAATGCCTTCTTGTTAATTGTTATTCTATAAAATTTAATCCTTTTTTATTTGAAAAATAATTTTTAACATTTAAAGATGCTTGAAGAGGCTATAACAATTAAAACAGCAATAAATAAATAAATGAACAAGGGACAATTTGAAAAAAATAAAAACACCATGATCTCAATATGATATTTTTTTTTCTAGAACACAGATGTCCCTGTAGGATTCTACATAGTGTGAATGATAAAATGTTGAACCTAAGGTTAGGAAGAGCTGAGTTCAAATTTAACCTCAGACTCTTAAAAACTGTATGCCCTGGACAAGTCATTTAAACGCTATCTGTCCCAGTTTCCTCAGCTGTAAAATGTAAATAATATTATTGCCTACCACCCAGGTAGGTGGTCAAATGGGATAATCCCTGTATAGCACAAAGCCTCAAAGGCTGAGACATAGTAGCACTTAGTAATGTGTATTTCCTTCCTGTTTCCCCTTTAAAGTAGATCCATAACTATCTTCAGTCAAAGAGTAATACCAGAATCCCGAGAACATTATTAAAAGAGGTTTGTTGATATACTGGGAAGAATTAGAAGTAGTAGTATATTAGAACAGAAAGAACACTAGATTTGGAGCCAGAGGACTTGAATTCAATAAGTTAAGTAATAAACATGTATTATCAGATGATTATATATGCCATGACTTATTTCAAAAGTTAGTATATACAAAGAAAAATAAAAACATGAAAATACTCCCCACTCTCTTCCGGCTCTTATTGTGAAAGGAGGGATACAAATTGCAAATAAATACAAGATAAGATGCCTAGTAAAAAGAAAATAATGTTAGACACAAAGGATCAGTAGATTAGGGCTTTTAGGAAAGCCATCTTTCGAAAATGTACTCAAAGTGGGGAAGAGCAGCTGTACTACACAGAGTAGAAGAAAAGAATGAATATATATTACTGGACCATCAAGTACTTGAAGGGAATAAAGATGTAAGACAACTAGTAAGGAGAAAAAGTACCAAGTTATAAAAAAGCCTTAAATACTACATAAAAATTTTTATATTTTATCTGGAGGCAAGAAGGGACACTGAACTTTAATGAGAAGGGTAGGAGACATGATCAGACCTGTATTTGAAGAAAATCCTTTTGGCAGCTCTGTGAAAAATGAATTGGAGTGTGGAAACATTTCAATCAATTCAGAAAGCTATTGTGATAGTTTGCACAACAGGTGATAAGAAGTTAGGATTAGTCAGAGTGCTGAGTGTGATAATAGAGAAAGGGGATGGATAGATTTTCTTTAAGGGTAGAAATAACAAAATTTGACAACTGATTGAAGGTGGAGAAAGAAGTTTGAGAGTTAAGGACAATAGTATTGTAAACTTGGGTAACTGACAGGAGGGTAGTTTGCTCATAACAGGAAAAAGAGTGTTGTTTTGAATATGCTGATTTTGAAATCCCTCCAGGACCTCTAATTTGTAATGGTCATTGGTCCATTGGTAGAATTGGAATTGAGAATAGAGATTAGGCAAGATATGGGAATTGTCTACATAGAAATAAAAATTGAATCCCTAGGAGCTGACATCACCTTGAAAGTGTAGGGTGGGAGGACATAAGGGAGAGACGACATAGAAAGGAAAGAAGTTCAGAGAAAGGCTGATATTCAGTGTTACAGGGCAAAATAAATTGTCAGGCAGTCAACTAGTATTTAGCCTAATGTATACTGGAACAGCTATAATGCTAGGGGTAGGAAAACTCTTCCTGAGTTCAAATATGACTTCAGATAATTACTATATAACTCTGCTTCAGTTTCCTCATCTGTAAAAGGAGCTAGAGAAGGAAAATGGAAAACCATTCTAGTATCTTTGCCAAGAAAACCCCAAAAGGGGTAGTGATAGTCAATATAACTGAACCAATAAGACAATAACAATGATATGTACTGGGCACTGTGGGCACTATGCTAAAAACTACTTTGAAAAATTGACAGAGTACACTGAGAAGGAATGATCAGCCAGGTAGAAGCTCACAAAATAAAACCAATGTCACAGAAGCCCAGAGAGGAGAGAATACATAGGAGAAAAAGACCAAGTGCCAACTCGGCAGAAAGAAAGGTGAAATTAGGAGGTTGGAGAAAGGCCAAAATTTGACAATTAAGAGATAACTGGTAACTTTACAGAGCAGTTTCAGTTCAATGATGAAGTCGGAAGGTAGGTAGTAATGAGTTTAAAAGAGAGTAAAAAGAAATGAAATAGATGCTCAAAAGGATGACTTTTTGAGGAATTTACTAAGAAAGAGAAGGGGAAATAAAGAGCTATAGCTAACAGGATTGGTAGATTAGCATGGTGATTGGCTAGATGCTGCTCAGCAGAGGCCATAGGGCACCTAGGGCCTGGTGACCTGAATTATTTCTTCTGCTTTTACTGGCCTTACTATTTGTCCTGAGTGCATAGCTCTAGATTTGCTTCTCTTTTTAACAGGGGAAGTGAACTTCCTATTTTTAAGTTATTGGTTCCTACCCTTATACATGGAATACTCTGGAGTCAATCAAAGGGAGAAGATTGAAAAAACAAACCCCCAGAGGTACATTTACCTGAATCAGGCAAGGAACAAGTAATCTTATTTCCATAAAAAAATGCTATCCAATAAAGAATCATACAATGATTAAGTAACCTAGTTACATCACAACTATTATGAATTAAAAAGTTAATATTTAACTTTTGTTGGGAAATGTTTAGATAGTTTCTTTACTACTCCTACCCACCCTTAGTACAGATCAGAAAGTTGTGCTAGTTTTTTCAAAACCATGAGAAAGAGAAGAATTATGGGGCAGAATGGGGATTGTGCTTTTAGTATAACTTCAGAGAAAATAGTCAATTAAGATATTTCTATCTACTTAGTAAGATCCCCTAATTCATTTTGACTGGCAAGAGGCAGTCAGAGAATATCTGTATGTGCTATAAAGTTATCGCATGCAGGTTATAGCAAGCAGGTCTGTTTCAAATATACATACTTTTGCCTAGAAACAAATTGAGCATCCGTTAAGGTATGTCCCTGGGTATATTGAGTGTTGTAAGATGGGATAAACTTTAGTGTTTTTGTTGGCAGTAGGTAAGGGATCAATAAATCAGGAGAGAGACAATATTAGAAAGTTTAGGGACAATAATAATGACAGTTTGCTTCAAAATATAGGACACAGGATCCAATATATAGCAGATGGCTTATTTTAATAAGAAAAGCCATCTTCTCTTGCAGAACTGGAGGAGAAAATGTAGGAAGATATTTTAGTAACATGTAATAGAATATATAGAGCAGTACATGTGAGGCCTAAATTTTTTTCTGTGTATACGGAGAGATGCCCACAACTGACAAGGTGAGAGAAAAGGGTAACATAGACACCAATTGGTTTGGTTTGGAAAATGTTTAACAATGAGAGAGGAGTAAGATTGGTTTGTGCAGAGGATCCAGTCAGCAATGTTCAGAGGCTTCTTCTAGCTCCATTCAAGAATTTATGAGTAACTTATAATGTTATCTAAATTTGGGCAAATTATTTCATCCTTCTAAGTCTGTTTCCTCTTCTGTAATAACATGAGAGTTCAAACTTACAATTTCTAAGTACCCTTTTAAATCTAAATTACACAATCTTAAGACTTGCATTCTATTCCCTGCTTTGCCATTTACTTAGTCTGTGAATATGGGTAAATCCCTATTTCTCTCTAAGCCATGGTGGGTAATAATAGTACTATGCCTCCTAGAGTGGTAGTGAAAAACAAATAAGATGATAATAGCTAAAATTTACATAAGATTTCAAAGTCTGCAAAGTACTTTTGCCTCTATTATCTTATTTGATCCTCACAACCATCCTGGGAGATAGGCTCTAATAGTATCTACCTTTTATAGATGAGGAAACAGAAGCTTAGTCAGGTTAAGTGATTTACCCAAGAATCACATAGTTTGTAAGTATCTGAGCTGGGATTTGAACCCAGTCTTCTGACTCCAAATGTGGAAATTTCTACTCTAAAACATCAAAATATTTGAGCTATTAAAAAGCACCAATTGCCATTTTTCTTTCATGAATGAGGAAATTAAGATACCAGAGAAAAGTGACTTTCTTAAAGGCCTGACATTATTCATCTCCAAAGCTGAAATAAAAACCCAGCTTTTTAAATTCCAACTTTACTGAGTTCCTTACTATATCATACTGTTTCCCAGTGTACTAATACTGTAGTATTAATGGGAAGGGCACCCATGTAGCTAATTCACTATATATATTTTTTTCAGGACTTTAAGATTGATTCTTCAAAAACATATATATGTGCAGATGTATGTATATGTACAAGTATATATGTGTGTATATGTGTATGCATGTGGGTGTGTATATATACACATATATACATATAGTGTATGCATACATATAGTATCAATGTTTATACATACATAGCAACATTTCTATATCAATTTCTATATCTTTATATTGATATAGATAGATCTAGATCTATCTATATGTATATACATATATTATATATTTCAGTGTATATATATATGTGTGTGTGTGTATATATATATATATATATATATATATATATATATATAAAATGTGTGTGTGTGTGTGTGTGTGTGTGTGTGTATGAAATCCCTGTATCTAGTTTGTATTGGTCATTGGTCGATTGCATAAGTAGGACTGGAATTGTGTGTGTGTGTGTCTGTATGTATTTATGTGATTTTCTCTTTGCCTGAAACATCCTGAAATTAAAATTTAGGGAATTCTGAATTTGCTTCAAGACCACCTAATCCAATTAGGCAGACTCAGACGAAAAGAAACATATCAATGATTGTTTCATTTTTTCAGTCACTTTTTTGTTATAATGCACTCATAAGATTTATAAGAATTATGTTGAGAATAGTAATAAATGTAATGCTGGAGAAACTGAGGCAGGAGAGAGATTAGAGAGTTTTCAATATTTTATTAATTGGAGAGTATAATTGACTGGACAGGACTCTTGTCTCAAATTATCCAGTCAGACAGAGATAAAGATATACTGGGACCGAGGAATCCATGTTGGTCCTAGGGCTGGGGGAGACTGTCATCTCAAAGAATCCAGCAATCAATAGGAGAAAATCAGCTTCTTAAATACCCCCTCTAGAAACAAAGAACCAAGAAACACAGGAAGACTTCTGTCAGGATGGGGGGAGACCATAAATCCTAAAAGCCCAGAGACAGGATATCTGAATACCCAGAGATAAAGATGTCAGTGAGGTATCTTGGAATATTTTAGAGGGATATTGTAAATTCTTGAGGACAGGGGAGGGTCAGGAGTTCTGCTCTCTTGTTTATCTTGCTAGCAATTTATAACCTTAGAGTAAACGTTCCCAATCTTAATGGACCAGAGTGGGTTTTTACAGTTTTAAGGAATTGAGACAGAACAGTTAAGGAAACTGACATAAAGGAAACTAGTTCAGAGAAATCGAGTCAGAACAGTTAAAGAGAACTGTGGCATAACATAAACATTTACAAAACTGTTTTGAATTCTTTTTTTTTTTTTTTTAGTTCTTATAGTCACTTTTATACAACCAATTCCATGCATTTCCTTCAGGAAGAAAGGAGACTGGAGACTTCTGGTCAAAAAGGAGACAACAGTCAGCCTATTTTCTTTCTCAACATTTAACATGTTCTTTCATAATTTTTTTTGAACAGCAATAGTAAAAACTAGGTGACAGAGTGGACATTGTGTTAGAATTGAAGTTATTATGCTAGAATTAAAGTCATGAGGTTGAAAGTTCAAATATGAACTTAATGAGGCCAATACAGCCTGGCCCAGAAGTACATTCCCTGGGAAAAACTCTCTTCCCACACCTTATCTCAAGTATGCTCCTTTTGGATGCAAAACTTAAATGGCTTTCAATTGTTTTTTTGGTATAAAAGTAAGTCCTGAGAAAATGTCTCTTTGCAATTCTTTGTCATTGCCCACTAAGTGAACATCTTGGTGTCTCTCTCTTTAAAAAAGTGCCTTTTCTTATCATAGCCTTTGGTGTAGCGAATTTCTCACTGGGAACCCGCCCTAACTTGGTGTTCTGGAGAACTAGGAGACCAACCCATATTCCTGCCATGATCCATACCTCATCAAACTCAGTTATTACTAGCTGTATGACCTTGATTGTATTATTTAATAGCATTGTCTCATTTTCTTTTCTATAAAATGAGAATGACAATAACAGCTTCCTCTCCAGGTTGTTGTAAAGATAACATTAGATAATATTTGTAAAGCATTTTGCAAACTTTGCTGCATAAATGCTCCTTATTATTATTCTCTTCATAATCAGTAAATCTAGGAAGACAGGGATTTAGTTCAGATGGATGAGAGAGTGACCATTAAGGCTTTTATTTTTTAATACATTTATTTTATTTCTTAATTTTTTATATTTTACATATTTATAAAATAAATTTATAGACTACCAAGGATTCCACAAATAACACAATCCAGGATTACAATTTTCCTTCTGGCTATTCTTCTCCCTGATTATTGTGGAAGACCTAAGCCAGAACATACTTATTTCACTTTCAGAAATTGGGTCATCCCCCAATCTCTACTACCCCACTTTCTGCTCCAAGTATTATATAAAAATTGCTAACTTCATCTATGGTTAACCCTGAAAAAATTATCTTACTTCATTTTATTTTCTTCCTGGAATTCTATTACTGTGGCACTCAGGTTATTAGTAACTTAAAAAAAAATGCAAATGTCTTTTAAACTAATTCCATAGCTTTCTGACCTTTTCTGGTTATCACCAGGTCATTTATCTGAGAATAAACCATTCCCTCACTTTGTTTTACCTATTAGCTTCATTAACAATCTTTTCAGGAGGTGTAGAAAGAAGTAGAGAATAGGTATCATTTCAATAATTACCTAATAGGAAGCCTGTTGGATGTTACAACTTCAGGGCACCAAGTTTCAGGAAACTGGGAGAGAAGTACACAACTGACATCTAACACATTTCTGTGGGCTATGGCCACCTGAATCCCTTCCCACACATACCTCAATCTCTTTTTTGTTAGTGAATTTAACATTAACACTAGACACTGATCTGGATCCCTTTTTGCCTTCCTGTTTGCTTCATTTGCTTCTGGCCCCTAACCTGTTTTTTTCTCAGCCTCAGACGAGTAAACTGAACCTGACTTCTGAATGTTGCCTTGTTGAGGAATGCTTCTCCTGGTTAAGAATGTAAAAGGTGGAATAATCAAATAGATTGTTTAGTGGAGAAGAAAGATGGAGTGTTCAGTCTTTGGCTGAATAGATGGATGATTAAAAAATCAGAAGAAACAAATTTCAATGTATTTATCTTCACCAGCTTGGATACATATGCTGCAAGTCATAGTTGCCATTCCATAATCACCTTAACAACTTCTTCCTTAGGGATAGGCAAGATGATGTGAATAAAAGAAAAAGGCAGGGTTCCCTTCTTTTTTTTTTTTCTCCCTATCCCATCCCTAACAGCTTTTGTGATTTACTTCCTCACTTTTATATAACTCCAACTTTCCATGTATATAAATGGCACAAATAATCATAATATGTATGAATAGTGTTAATCCATATACATCTTTTAGTGTAAGGCACTTTGGAAGTGGCATCCAGTAGTAACCAGGGAATAATTTAGTAAATTATATTAATGTTTCAGGTGCATCTCCTATAGCACTAGGGAAATTTGGTTCAATGTATTTTTAAAACATTTATTAAAATTTATTAATATAATGCAAAAGTTTAAACCATGCAGAACACGGCCCTACTCTATTTGAAGTATGGAATCTTAACAGAAGAGGTATAACATCCCTGATTAAATTACCTAGAATCTGAAACACCAAATTCTCCTTTACTAAGCCAGTGGTCACAGGAAAAAAAAGAGAAAAAGCTAAACAAAAAAACCCAACATCTTAAGATAGATTGTTAATTATCTTACTATTTAAGCATGAATTCCCAGCAGGGTGTTCTGAGTCAGAGGTATCTCTGGAAAAACTCTGTCTCAAGGCATGATCAGCTATTTATGTGAAAGTGTTTATTTAGGTATCCTAATGATTCTGTGAAGGTAAATTCTACTTTGTCTGATTTTCATTTTAAGGTAACTGCAAATTGCATTCTTATTGATGATTCTGCTTTTTCTCTTCTGAACTATTTACCTTTATTGCTTTCTTTTCATCTAATTTGAATCACAGGAAACATCTAACATGGAAAACAGTTTTCATGTCATTCAAAAAGACAAGTGTAATGATTTCCAGTTTTTCTTATAAGAGTAATATAAAGCCAGAGATTTAAGAAATATAATTTTGAAATAAATATTCAAGGTATAACAGAAAACCATCCGGTCTGTCAAGACAAATGGTCATTCTGAGCTTTTAAGACAAGGTTTATAAACTCAGAATGTTAGGTGGAAATTTCCTAATTCATCACCATGTTAGCATGAAAGTGGGAAGGGGATATGGCAGGATGGTAAACACTGACCTGGAAGAAATTCCATCAGCTTATTGTATGCAAGAAATCTAAGTTTCAGTCAGCTATTGATGGTCATTACCTTCACAATTCAATCAGCAGTAGACTGTAATGCAAACATTTCATTATGTTTATGCTTGAGTTTAAAACTTATTCTAATGATAACTACAAAAGTGTTGGTAAATCCATATGCTACACTCTAAAGGGAAGTCTTAATATTTTTAATAGGAAGATACAATCAGGAAATTAATTGTGTTTTTGTGTATAAATCCATTTATACAACTAAGTATTTTATTAAAGTATTATGTCTTGATCAAAGATAATACTGCATAAACTATCATATATCTAGATTACTACTGAACATGCAGGTTATTTGAAATGGTTTGATTTATTAATAGCTTTTTTATCAATGTGCCACTCAAAAGAACAAAAACTTAGCCTTCGTGATAGAAACATAGATGTAAGCACATGTAATTTACCTTTGAATCTTTAACCTTTCTTCCTTCTAATTTCTTCTCTCCTCCAAACTAGAGAAATTATGTGTCTGTGTGTATGTTTGTGTATTAAAGAGAAATACTTTTTGGAGATGAGTGTATATATGTATATGTGAATATAGGTATATACACATATACTATGTATATATAACTATACAGAGCAATTTACATATATGCATATAGATATATGTATATTAAAATTCCTAATAAAATCATATAATGTTGTTATGAAACTTTTTTTCTTGATCTCTATTACTTATCAGAGAGACCATAAAGCATACTAGATAGAATATTGGAGTTGAAATCAAGAAGACATAATAAATTCAAAACCAGCTTTTGACAATTATTTTTATGTCTACAGTCAAGGCATATAATTTCTTTGAGTCTTAGTTTCATCATCTATAAAATGAGGGTAATAATATCTGTACTACCTACTACTTCAGGTTATTTTGAGGCTCAAATGATACACTGTGCATAAATTGTTACCATTATCATTTGTAAAATGGATATTTTTTTTCAAGTAAAGAGATTTCTTCTTAGCAATGCAGTGATACAAAACAATTCCAATAAATTTGAGATGGAAAATGTCATTTTCATCCAGAAAAAAAATTATGGAAATTTGGAAACTGAATGCAGATCAAAGCATACTATTTTCACCTTTTTTTTTTTTTTTTTTTTTTGCTTTTTTTTCTTTCCTTGGGTCTTTTCTCTGTTGTTCATATGTCCTTGTCTTTTAAAATACAAAGCGGTACAGAAAGCATTCTAACTTCAAGGGCTTGTTGCCCTGCCTGTGTTCATGATGCATTGGTAATAGATTCCTTGGTCTCATCAATTAAGTCTTTCTTAAATGATCACTAATGAAGAATTTTCAGTTATTTTAAAATTTTGAAAGCATTCAATAATCATTTGTGGTCAAATCTAGGTAAAGGAATTCTTTCCAATAATAGACTTCATTTCCTCCTATTCTCCTTTGTCTGAAAGTTAAGTTCAAATGTAGAACTTAATTTTGCAGCCGCAAGAGGGAAAAAAGTGACTTCAAAATATTGCCTCATAAGTTAATACTGAGTAATTAAGTTCAAAGTTAGATCATTAAAGCAGAAGCATTCTAAAATGTAAATAATACAACCAATAAGTCTCACTGCTGAGTTTCTTTGTGAATTAGGAACTATGGGAAGAGGCTTTAACAGAACAAACTTTTGACTAAAGCTATACTACTAATGACTAGAAGAAATGCTTTATGCATTTACAAAGCACAGCATCAAATGCAAAGCTTTTAAATTCAAATCTCTTACAAAATTGGCTCCCTCAAATGACTTTTGTCCATGTTTGGTATTTAAAGATTTTAAAGGGATGTCAACTGTAAATAGCCCAATAATTAAGCATGCACTCACATGTTCCAACTGAAAATAATTAAACAAATTGCAACAGAAAGTCTAACTCCCCCTCTGCAAAAATGTGTATTGTTTCTATAATATAAATGTTTATATATGTGTATATAATGCTTAATTTAAAAAGAATGTAGCTGAATTCGAATTTTTAAAAATTATTAATTCACTAAATTTGTTATAACATAATTCTTCAGTCTCCCATATTCTTTTAGCCTGTGTTATTTTTCTCAAAATAGAGTACAAAGAGAAAACTTCTAAGTTATCATTATTTACTATGATCTTTCAATTCTTCTAAAGTATTAGTCTATTTCATAGTGTTCTATTATTTTGTTTAGAACTAAACATAGTCAGTTTGGATGTCATTTTGTTCTTTTCCGAAGAAAAAATATCTAACTGCTTATAGCCTGCTTTTCATAATGACTAGAAATGAGACGAAAACAACGAATTTATAATATTTTCCTTCAGATCCTATCTTGAGAATAGATTTATGTCATTCCATTTCTATCTTAATAGCTACTTCAGCCATCAGGATGGACGACTATTTTGTCTTTTTCAGTTCCCATTACAATCTGTGATGAGAATAAGGTACTGAAATGTTAATGTTTTATATATTTTGTGACAGAAGTAATGTACAATTCCATTTTGACCTTTCCACTATGATACAGATCGATTACCTGGACATTTTATTTCTTCTGAGGTCTATTCCTTTAATAGTCTATGGAGAAAAGGGCGCAGTGATTATTCAATCAAACTTTCAAATCTGTGGTATAACAACTGAAACAAGAAAAAAAATTCCTTATCTACCATGTATAGACTTGATTTTCTGGTGCATCAATGCATATTTCACATCTTAAATCTACTTTTTACAAACCTGATTTTAATTATTCCTCTATAGTCTATTCTGGTTTAAGTTCTGATTATTTTAAACAATCTTAGAATTGCAAAATTGATAAAGGGCCTTTCAGTTCATCTTTTGCAATCTATACCTGAATCCAAATTC